>NC_046160.1:102887832-103187832 GCF_011064425.1 Rattus rattus | reverse complement strand
TGGGGAGGGGGGTGGATGGAGAAAGAAAAGTCTTGGCTTCAGGGGCAGTAAAATAACAGAGCAAAACAGGAAAGAATAAAAGGGAAAATAGGCAAATCAGATTTTATATGATGTTCCAAAAAATGATGCCTTTTCCTTCAACTGAATCTGGGTACCACATTTCGAATGACCACTTCTGTGGGAAAAAAAAATAAAAAAGTAACTCAGGGCTGTAGTTACCCATTCAGCCAACCTTCTAGTTCTTGCTGAGGAGAAAACAAAACAAACAAACAAACAAACAAACAAACAAACCCACCACAACCACCACCACAACCAGCAACAAACCCATATTATCTTTAAATAACAAAGGTGGTAGGAAAAGTATATTTCCCCCACAAAACAACAAATAAACAGATAAAGTCAGCATCTGAATTAGGGGAAACATTATTGTGATGAGCTGGGAAGGAAGCTGTTCTTTTTTAATATGTTTTCACGAGCTCCTCATGCACAGAGCTTAAACAATCTCTTAGCTTAATTCTGTCTCCTAGTTACAGCGAACCGAACTTGACTCCCTAAGATTCTTGTACTTCTCAGCTCTGATGCTGTTAGGAACAACAGGGTGATGTAAGCATACATCACACAGGCTTAGAGCATCCAACAGCTCTCCACATGTTGAAAATATAAGATGCTTTCATCAGCACCAGTACCGCCATGCTTAAGAAAGCATGCTTTGTTTATGTGGTCATTAGACGGGAACTCTGTAAATCCACAGAGAAATAATTCCAGAGACGTCTAAGGTGCAATGTTTTTTTCCAGCCTCACCCCTGATCATATCCAACTGGATATGAAGCAAGAATAGGAGGAGAGAAAGGAAAGACATTTAATAGTAACAAAAAAAGTTAAGGACATTCAGACTGGTAAGACATAGATCCTGTGTTTGGAAGAGGGAAGAGTTTAACAGCACATCCATCTCCTGTGCTGATTCACAGGGCATTTTAAACTTGGCTTTGGTAACGAGGTGTTCTCATGTTTAGAGTCTCAATCCACACATTGTGTTCTGATGGTTTCCCAAGATCTCCCAATAGTCAAGGGCTATTTCCTGGCAGTTCATTTGGACAGCTGTTTATTTCCCTGGGGATTTTTGAAGTAGGAAAAGGAAGAGCTGGCCAAGATGCTAATACAGAGATCCTCTCTCTGTGTTAACTTCTGAAAGGTAAAGCTTCTAGAAAGAACCTTTACTGCTGTTTGAATGCTCATGAGTTTCCTTAAAAGGGGATTTCTGCTAGCAAGGAAAATGGGAAGCCTGGAACCCATTACAAGATTAACTGAGTACCAGTTTTACTGCTGATCGGTTTGAAAACAAAACTGCTTTCATCAATAAGCACAGTTGGGTTATACTAAGCATTTATTCCACTTCCGTTCATTTCCTTATGTTATGCAGTGCTGTAGCAAGGTCACCATATATTAAGTTTTTCTCCTGAAGAGCATATGGATTTAGCAACCTACTACCAAGGGGCTATGTATCTATAAATAAAGAACTAGAGCCATCTAAGCTATGCCATATGGTGCCTAATTTACCCAGTAAGTATTGCTGTAAATACTTTGTGAATACTTTAGCCAGTAATGCTGCTTGCTAATTTAAAAAAAAAAAAACAAGTATCAAATATAAAAACAGGCCTTTTGAAACCAGAATCTTTATTTTGTGGCTATTTTTGAAACACTTGAAATTTTAGCAGTCATATATTAAGACTGCATTATGAACTGAGCTTGGGTTAATTTCTAGGACTTTGGGGTTTAATAAAACCTGAACATCGATGATCCAAAAATAATTAAGGGGTTGGTAAGATGTCTCAGCAGGTAAAGGTATTGGCTGCAGAAACGGGACAGCCAAAGTTGACAAACACTGGAAAATACAGGAGAAGGAGAGACTTGACTCCCAAAGGTCGTCCTCTGAGGTGTGTGTGCGCACATGCACACACACACACACACACACACACACACACACACACACACACAACAAAACACTCATAACAAACAGAACAGGCAGTGCTCAGTTCATCAGGAAACACATGCAAACATACCAATAACGAACCTCATCAGGTAGTACGCTGAGGTAGGAAGAGACTAATCATTTAATTTGCATTGGCAATGCTAGGAAATAGATAACTACCAAGAAAGAGCAGGCGTTATTTGTAAGATGCCGCACTTAGATGCGGCACTACCATGTATATGTTAACATTTCCAGATGTTATGACTGAATATGATAAAACCAAAGTATGAGAAATAAGTGGCATATACAAAGTAACACAGCTGGGACAGGCTGAGCCAAAATCCATTTCCATTTCTGCCTCACTCTAACCCACAACCAACTTCCAAACCACTTCCTCGTGTTTGTTTTATTCTGTGCTCCGGACTGGAAGCTTCAGAAGAGCAAAGCCTAAAACCACACGCCCTCTTCCAAATGACCCTACTCTGTTAGGACGGTGCTCCCGTACTAATTTTGAAGGTTTGCTTTCGGCAGCAAACACAGAGCTTATTACACTGAAGCACAGTGAACTTTGCAGGACTCAATGCTTGTGCTATGCAATTCATTCCCACCTTAGGAAAGGCCGTGCATCATTCCTCAAGCAGCCTGCGTTTACACAAGCACCTAGAGAACCCAGCAAGCAGGCCCTGTGATGCTCATCTATGGACCCACAGCTATCATTGTTATGAAGATGGGTTAGCTATTATAATGCCTAATGCCCATGCATCAGTCGGTGGTTTATAAGATTATAACTCATTTTAAGAGAAAGAAGACACATCCAGAAAATATTAAAAAAAAATAAACAAAAACCCACAATTTGGCACTTTTACATTCATGTAAGAGGCCAGAAGGAGAAAAAAACTCCCTGACATAAGAGGCTTTACAAACTTTTAACATTTGTTGAATAATTATATTTCCTTATGTTCAACCTACAAAGGTTACCTAACACACAGGCTCTCCAGAGACTTGGGGCTGGGCAGCAGGACATTGATTTGGTTTTTGACTTTCTCTGAGAAAATACTGTGCTCACTGCAAGCATAAAGGGGTTTTATCTCTGGTCACTGGGATGCAAGCCATCTTATCTCTAACTGTGAAACACTGAAGTGTCATTTGCTTCAGAATTACTGTTTCTGATTTTTTAATGCCTAGAGGAAAGAAAAATAACATATAGACACAGGTATGTGAAATCTGTATACTTATCTATCTATATATGAGTGTGTGTGTATATATATATATATCTTTATTAAATAAGTATATAATATAAAGTATATATTGAATTATATAATTTAATATATTTTAAATAGATGTATATTAAACTGTTGTCTGATTTATGCTTCAACTTCCTAAATTAGGGAATAGAACAGTTCCATACCTGGTGATGAATGTATCTTATCTTGTAAGCACAATGTCAGTTAAACTGTTTCATCACACATAACATACACATGCACACCCACATGCTTTCTAGCTACAACATACTCTATAAAACCAGAAAATCTCTCCTTTGTGTGTGGCATAAAGGTGCAGCATTTCTCAGCAGCTGGTGGAATCAAAACGTGAAGATTCACAAAAGAAGCCAGAGTGCATCGTGCAGAGAAAATCACAGCATGAAAGCAGGCGGGAAATGCCTTTCTGTGTATTTCAAACCCCTGTTTAAATGTCTTGTACATGACTCACAGCAAACAGGGTGGAAACTGCAACAGGCTGAGCCTCTGTCAGACATCAAGTCATGGAAAACAGTGCTTCTGGATTGTCCTGCTGTGGGATCAAGGATTACCGGAGTCCTGTTTTGGGGCTCCATGGCACTCCTCTTTATTTTCATGTCCATTTGTGTATATATAGATAGATAAATATTCAACTTCCACAAGCCTGTACCTATATGTATATTTTCCTTTGCCCTATGATGTAGAGCATTTCTTTGATCTGGATGTAGAACTCTCAGCTATGTCTCTAGCATCATGTCTGCCTACATGATGCCTTGCTTCCTGCCATGCTTCCCACGATGATGAGAAGGGCTAAACCTCTGAACACAAGTTATCTACAATTAATAAGAGTTCCCATGTTCATGGCATCTCTTCACAGCAAAAGAACACTTATCAAGACAATTCCCTAGTGTGCATAACAAAAATTGCACAAGCATTCTTAAGGAAGTAAACAGTTAAGAAATAGAGTTCACACATAAGTAAATGGGGTTTTGTTTATTTGTTTATTTAAATAGATCACCATTTAATTAGCCAGGCAGAACCTTCATCTGTTTGGTTATAAAGACCTTACAAACCCAAAGGGAACCTTAATCAACAACCTTTAAGAGACCAGGTAGACTGGTAGATAGGTTAGCTCTTCCTTTGAGCATAAATAAAAAGCACATATCGTGTCAAGGTGTCCTGTACAAATGATTTTAAAAATAAGACTCTTAGAGAAAGCTGTGAGCAGTAAGGAAAGGATCTAAAGACAGCAAAAGGGAAGAGCTATGGACAAGTTCTATGGCCAAGGTACATCCTGACCATGAGAGAGCACTGCAGAGTCTTGGACATGAGAGATTTCCCAAGCATATGCAAGAGATCTATATTGCAAGACAATATTCCTTAGAACAAAATATAAAAACCATACTGGCTCTTGTGAGAGAAAGTGTGGTGAAGTTGGGTATGTACATGAACATGATAAAATGTTATCCAAAGACATTGGAGCATGAGTGACCACATGATCCAGATAGATATTTAACCAAACTACTGAAATTTTTAGGACTTTTCAATCTAAACTTCATATTACATCAGGACAATATGATTATCGAAAGATCAACTAACATTCTTGGAATCTCATAGGCTGCATTTGGCTGACCTAACTAGAGGGTCTCATTCTGACCCAAGGAATGTCTCACTTTTGATGGTTGCCAGTAATGCTAACCATCCTCAAACCTCTCTAGGAATCAGGGAAGGTTTCTTATTTTGGGGTTCTCTGTGGCTTAGCAGCCACATGTGAGACTCAGGTCTCTACCATGCTCTTTCCCATCTTTCGACACTTATACTGTCCTATGTACTCTGAGGGACAGAAGAACATGATGCATCTCTCTGACATAACCAGGTTAGATGCTGGGGCAGACAATATGACTCAAGTTTGAGAGTCTGCCCATTTAAACTGGAGGTGCAATGAGCACACACTTTGTTCTAGGAAGCACGTGTCTGTAATATTATGAGAAGAATCAAGAAGAAGAATCTACCCAGCCCTGGGGAAACCTTGAGGGTCCTTTCTGCTGTTCAACCGCAGGCAAAAGAAGTTTCTGAAGTTGGGATGAAGCAGTAGTGACACTTGCAGTGTCACTGTCCTCCCAAAAGTTTGCTCCAGATAGCGAGATCCTTATGCACAAAGTCACTGAGCTACAAAACACCATAAATAGGACGAACATGTAAGAAGATAGATTAAAATTTTTGAGGCAACCAGGCAAAACAAGCAAAACTCAAACACACAAAACCAGGAGAAAAGGTTTGAGTTGGGGGCAGGATAAAGAGAAAAGAGATGAAGTAGACAGGTGAGTAGAGAGGTATTCTGAAGGACTTTTTGTACTTTACTGTACAACACAGACATCTGTTTTGTAGAAATCAATAACACCACAGATTTTTACACAGGGCTTCAATTATAAGTGTCAACCATGTGGAATAAGCGATGGGAGTCCAGGAAAGGGGCCAAGGGAGTGGTGAGAGAGTATCCCAGTGGAGAGACCAAAAGGTGTGTAACAAACTAGATAAGTAGTTTTGGAATAAAAAGAGATGATACATTAAAAAGAAATCCACAGTTGATAGAACAGAGAACACTCAAGCCAATTAGTAGTTAACAGCACTTGTAGTCTAACTCCAGCCCTGGGTCTTGTGAAAAGGACTGAGTTCTAACCAAACAAGACTGTTTTCAAATTTCTCTTTCTCAAGGGTGCTTCTTGATTAATAACAACAAACACTTGGAGAGTCTTTCAGGCAACCAGGACCATATCCATATGCCCCGCATTTGAGAAGAATCTGGCCACATAAAATATGGGGACATGGAAGAAGGAAAGGAAGGAAGGGGAGGAATAAGAGATCATTACTGAAACAGAAACAAGCCTGGGGCATGCAGCTGGATGAGCAGTCTGAAAGTCGCCAGCAGCTAGGAATGATTACCATTAGAAAACAAACCTATGGGTAGGACACTTGAGCCATGTCTTTTGTTGTGGTGCTTTGTGATACTGAACTCTCAGGCTAGCAGGCACTCCAAGACCAGAGAGGAAATGAGAGAAGAAAAGAGGGATGAGGAGGGGAGGCATAAGAGAAGAAGAGGGGGGAGAGGAGGGGAAAGTGGAGGAGAAAAAAAAAACAGAATAGAAAGAAAAGAGGGAAAAAAGCTAAGAAAAAAATGCCTCCAGTCAAAAGCAGACAGCTGTCATCACATCTGTATTCTTCTATGTTTCTTTTTTTTTTTTTCTTTTCTGTTTTTTTGGAACTGGGGACTGAACCCAGGGCCTTGCGCTTGCTAGGCAAATGCTCTACCACTGAGCTAAATCCCCAACCCCTCTTCTATGTTTCTTACGAGTACCATGCCTTTTCTGCATTTGTAATGTCTAATGTTTAGTGTGTTTCAAGTTATCTTTTGGAACAGTACTACCCAGTGGAGAAACATCTTTGCCTTCAGAGATGAAGGCCATAGGGTACTCCAGACACTGAGAAACACTGTGGTCAGAGTCCATTCTATGTAGAAATATATTTCAATAGGCAATCAATCAATTGATCAATCAATCAATCAAACCAGACCTGATGGTACTACCGAGGGCAGCCTCAGTCTTTTCTTTCGTACAGTTAGTATGTATTCTCCACCTTAGTCACATGATATTTAAATTTCAAGGAAAGAAAAACCATGTTTATTGCAATTGCTCACATAAAGGCAGGGGGTGCTCCAACAAGGGCTGCTTAGTCCGGTTGACTGGAGCTTTGATTCTTGACTTGAGTGAGATTCCTTAAGTCATCATCTCTCATGTCCTAATCTCTTTGGGGGTGGGGGGAGAAAGGAATGAAAGAAAGAAAAGAGAAAAATAACTTCTTCTTTTCTTTCTCCTTCTTAGCAATCTGTGGCTGTCACAAACTTTCTCCTCTCATCACAAACCTCAATTAAAGAAATTGCTTTCCTTTTTTTTTTCTTTCTTTTTTTTTTTGGAACCACATTTCCTCCTCCCTTCCTTCTGCCCCAACTTTGATTCACCTGTCGATTGACATTCTTGCTTCATTAATTGCTGACAGCTGAAAATGCAACCCTGGTCCCTGGGCAAATTACTTCTAATCATTTCCTTCCTTAACATTAGCACTTCAGTGGACTGTCAGGGGCATTGGGCAGGCAGTGGGAAGATCAGAGTCTTCTGTGGCTCTGAGTTATATGACATTTGGTCTCTCAAATCAGATATTCAGCGGCAGCGGAAGCACTGCTGGAACCCACTTCCTTCCTGGTTGAGGTTCTTATTTCTCCACTTTGGGGGATTACTGTCTGCTCCCTGCTCACTTCTCGGTCCTTCTTTGCAACTAGCTTGAGGCAAAGGAAATTGCCTAATACAATAACTAGACAGTTGGGTAAGGATAAAAGGCACAAAAACTTTGATCCTTTACCCAACTTGGAATACATATGTGCACGCATGCGTGTGCATGCGCGCGCGCGCACACACACACATACACACACACACACACACACACACACACACACACACACACACAGAGTCTTGACTCCAAAGCTCTCTATGAACCTGGCTGAGTCTTCAGGGGTACACACAGCTAAATCCAAATTACCCTTCTGCCCACCCTGATCTATTCACTACCATTCCGAAGGGACTTGATTTCCAAACCCACCACACACAAAGTGTGCACACACTCTCAAAGGCTGTCTCCAGGGAACCTGGCCCAAGGTAGCTGGGTAAGTTCTACAGCTCTGGTCTGTGATTTGCATATCCTTTCTCATGGAAAGATGACACTGTTATATTTGCATCAATGGTGTGGATTTTTACTTGTTAGATGATTGTTCATTTAAAGATGTTTACCAGGGCCCTTGGCTGTGGGCCTTTTTGCTTGTCTGACCCATGCTCAAAGGTCTGGGCATCATTCCCCAGATGACAGGTGTTCATTAAGAGACAGAAAATACGGTGCCAGTTGTATGGGGATTTACATTTTTATTAAACTCTTTTGACTTTAGCTTCATTTTTTTTTCTTAATAGAATTGGTCTCATTTCCCCAAATTGTGCACCTGTATTCATGACTGCCACTGGGCTGAATCCCATTCTTCATTTTCTAATCTAGAGCTAAGCGGGGCACATGTGGCTGTTGGATAACAAGTGTCTGAGATTTCACAGTATCCTAGGCCACTGGCTTTGTTTCCGGAAATATTATTGCTTCTTGTCAGTGTTGTATACAAGCCTATCCAGGGCTCGTGCTTTGTCTGCTCTACCATGTGGTATAGGTAAGGCGGTGTGACACTCAAGATTCTAAAGGCACATAAGTTAAATGGCAAGACTGCCACGTGCAGGCTGCCAAGTATCATCCATCTGTCATCCTAGTCCGTGTGATGGGACTGGGTTCAGCGATGTTTCTCATGCAGTCCAAAAGACTCCACCTTTTCATTGAAAGAAAGAAAGAAAGAAAGACAGAAAGACAGACAAACAGAAAGAAAGAAAGAAGGAAAGAAAGAAGGAAAGAAAGAAGGAAAGAAAGAAAGAAGGAAAGAAAGAAAGAAGGAACGAAAGACAGAAAGAATGAATGAATGAATGAATGAAATGGACCCTGGGTCTTAATCACAGAAAAGGCATCCCAGTATGACAATGTTTCATCCAATTAATGTGAAGGCTTGAAATATACCAAATAGTCATGGAACACACTGTACTGAGTCAGGTTTCATAAACCCCTTTAGATCAGAACACAAACTGGTAAACATCCAAATGAGTGCATGCCATTTAATATGAAAAGTTATCACATAGTGTAAGTCTGATTTCTTTGCATCTTTCGCATTTCTCCCCAATTCATGGCACTGTAATTTAGCAAGTGATAAATATTGTGAGCAGAGAAAACAGGCACTGCAAAGGGCAGATTAATGATAATTAAAAGCAATCTGATCAAGTAGAAGAGAATTCGGGTACCACTGATATTTACCTAAGCATTCTTCGTAAATCAGTGTGAGACTGAAGATACAACAAAGACATCCCATAAATTCTCAAAGAATGGTGACAGGAGAGCAGAGGGGGACCGCATCTCATAGTAAGGACAGACCCTAACCTCACAAAGAGTAAAAGAGAGGCCAAAGAATGAAGAAGTGAGACATCATCCTTTGTGCCCAACTTCAAGCATTGTAACCCAGAGGAAGTACAGTTATCTGTGTGGTTGGAGTCCTGTCTCTAAACCATCAGGACATCCCAATATGATGCTGCTTTTTCCTTTTACAGTAATCCACAAGTCCGTTGGAGCCAAGTCTTCCACAGGAAAGTTATGAATTCTTCTTAAGAAAATTGGAGATGTATCAGAAAGTTTCAATTACAGAACCTATGGCGCTCCAAAGAGTGTCAACGTCTCTCCCTGTCTGCTCCCTTTCCTCTGAATTATGAAGGACAGCAGATGCAACCTCTTTCATTTATTGCACTATAAATTTCGAATGTCTCACTGCATCATGAAGATTACATTATTAAGTACCAGTGAAAGCCCAAAAGGTAACAAGACATCTATGACTATAAATTAAGAGGAAAGGGCATGGCAAAAGAAGTTTGCAGTCATCCATGAAACACAACTTCCAGCACTTTCCTCAAGATCAGCCTACATATTTTTTTCTCCCAATAAATTGTGACGTGAAAACCCAGTCACCATGACTACACAGTTTTGCTTTGGAGTCAATGGTGCCAGTCACTAGCATTCTGAAGTCCTCTACAAAGCACACATTCAAAACCATGTCTGTAAGGCCCCCAGGATCTTTAGAATTTTTTGTCTTAATGGCAAAGGCTCATGGTGAAGAATTCTCCACTTTGCTATTAAAACACTTCTGTTGAAAAGAAAAAAGGAAATATTTCAGAAAGCGTTAGAATATTAAAGATCTTAACCCAAACCATTAAGTAATGTGCATACTTAAATGCGGGATGGTAGAGAAGACCTGTTCTGTATTGCTTTACCTTTAGACTAGGATCCTCTCAACGTTCATACTCTAGCAGTCTATGGCAGAATTTCACAGCCTGTGAGTTGTGACCCTTTCAGGGTTGAATAACCCTTTTACAGGAGTTGCCTAAGACCATCTGTATTTCAGATATTTATATTACAATTAATAAGAGTAGCAAATTATAGTTATTGAGTAACAACAAAAATAATTTTATTGGGGGCTTCCCCTTTTCAGAGGAGAAGGGGGGAAGGAGTGGGAGGACTTGTGTGAGGTGGTATTGGGAGGAGAGGGTGGCTAATATTGGAGTGTAAAGCAAATTAATAAATTAATTAATAAAAAATAATTTTATGGCTGGTGGTCACCACACATGAAGAACTGTACTAAGAGGGTGCAGCATTTGGGAGTGTTAAAACTACTGGTCTATGATATCTGTTTTATTAAAACCCATTAAAAGATAAGAACAAATATAGAAGCTGATAGCTAACTAAAGAACCGAGAGGATTTTAACTGAGTAAATATGTAAAAATAGAAAAATACAGAAAAGTTTTAATATGCTGTGGTCCAAAGGGGTCAATGTTAGATAAAAATAGATCTTTATTAAGTCCTGCCACTATCTACAGAAACAAAGCAAAGACAGTAGAGATGAGATATTATATTTTAGACCGCACTCTTGGAAGTAATCAATTCATAACTGAGAAGCATTGCGGGTCTATTGTCTTGGGGTTGAGATGATATTATCTTATTCATCAAAGACAACTTTGTCTGAAAGTCAGCATTGATGCCAAATGGACAGGGGAAGAAAAGAGGCAGAGGTGTTTTGATAAAGTACTGTCAGGAAAGAGTTAAAAAAGGTTTGGAACTATGCCATAAGGAGAGAATTAATGGAAACATTCCAGATGAAGAATCACCATAGCTTAAAATCAGACTAAGGGTCTCTCAGAATAGAAAGCTGCTTCTCTAGCTCTTTCTCTGTCTCTGTCTCTCTCTGTCTTTCTCTGACTCTGTCTCTGTCCATCTCTCTCTGTCTCTCTGTCTCTGTCTCTCTTTCTTTCTCTCTTTTTCTTATTTTGAAATAAAGCTTTAATTTGACTTCACAGGTTACTAAAAAGGTTTAGATCTTATTTGGCCTAAAATTCTCTATCATATGACATTCCTTTTACCTAATATTTACAAAGTTGATTCAACTAATCACAATATAAAATTTAAATTATATTTATTTTATAGATTTTATATATTTAATCAACATGTTTGAATCTTTATCTATCATCAAATATTCAGGTATTATATTGAAATCTTCAAGTATTATATAGTAATTTTATTATTTTTATATGATACAGGTTAAATAGAGAACAATATATCAGCATAAAAATAGTATTCTCGAGGATTCTTTTTTTGGGTCAACTTAGAACTGACTGTCCATCAACCTTACTTGTTTTGTTTTATTATTATTTATTTCATCAATCTTACTTGTAAGTTGTACTTTATATTTTTGATTTCAGCAAACCTTAGGTGTAGAATCACAAGAAACTGGATGGCCATGTAGCCCCTCCCACGCTGAGGTTATAATTCTAGATTTAACCAATTCCCAAACAATAAGTCTCCACACGTTTGCACACCCATGCTATAGTAGCCGGTCACATATTCTCACCTCATTCTTGCAACTCTTACTTCTTATGTTTGCAGGAGGAGAACTAAAAGTGAAACCTTGTAAAGACTTAAATTTAGCTTGGTTTTATGAATAGATCGGGGTTGAGGCCATCATGACTCAAATCAGTAGCTCCGGAGTGATATTTTTTAAGTTTGAGTCCTTCACAAAACTAAGATTCATCTCTGCACCTAAGAGATCACATTGTCCAGAGAGGAATGCCACAGAAGCAGGTCATAGCTTCTGTGAGTCCATGGAACATGATAGGGTGATGTGTTCCTCTTGTGATCGAGACAATCCATTTGCAGACTAAGATGACTCCAAAAATAACAGAATCAGCATCCCATGGACTATGAAAATTATAAGAACTTATCACATATAAACAAGCATAAATAAAAGAAGAGCAGGAGAGAAAGAAACTAATTAAGAAAAGACAAAAACCATCTTATATGACTTGTTTGAGTAGCGAGCCTTAAAGTCTTAGCGCATACTTAAAATATCAGGAGTTCTCAGTGGAGACAATTGAGTGATAGCTGAAGTATTTTTCTGTTTTGGTGAAAAGAGAGTTCTCCATCCAACCAACAGAAGTAACTTCTGCTAATGAATTTCTCTATAGAGAGGACATGCTGGCCAAAAAGGGTTTATGTAACTGAAAACAAGAGAATTCAAGAAGATGTTTGCTCTAGGTGTATTATCTTCTACACTTGCTGAAGCTGCTGGTCCTGAAGGAAAGCCAGTGGATAGCTACCGCATGTGTGAAGAATCCTGTTCATTGTTTTCAGGCATGTGCTTCTCTCAGAAATAGGAAGTCAACTATGGCAGTAGTACATCTCTGTGCCACTTTGCTTCGGAGGTGTCCAGATGTCAACTGCAGAACACCAAAATTCTCGTCACCAAGACAGACCTTTATTTTCAAGATGTAAGGAGGCTTCTCAAGTGCTATTTTACATGCCCCATCTAGAGTCAGAAATGGGGAATTTTTTGTTCAGACTATTGTACTGGTTACATTATTAAGGTCAATGTCACAGAAAATCAGATTAAGTCTTAGTTTTCCAGTTATCAAAGAATTTTCAAAATGACTTTTCAAACATAATAGATTTTTAAAAATCCATTCAGATGAAGAAAATTATGCAAAAGATCCAGATAGGATGATGGAAATATTTTCTACTGAAGTAATTATTTTTTTCTATCAAGAAGAGAGTGGTGCTAAACTGGAGAGGGTGGCTTGTTTACAACATAAACGCATTATAGACTTAATTTCCAACATCAAGAATCTTATAACTGTTTCCCTCTCTGGGGATACTATGTACATAATAATTTTTAATACATGACATTGACCTTCCTTGGCTCAAGGATTCACTGTCTTCCTATGGGGGTGGGGAACACACAGCTATTTCACTATAAATACAGTGTTTTCTGGTTATTTTTTCAAAGGGGGATGGTGGATTTTTACTGATAACTCTGCAACTTAATGACATTGCAAGGAGGGGTGCATATCTATGAAACTCTTACTGTGTCAGTTGGCCCACATGTGTTACAACTTGGGCATCATAATGGCAACCTCAAGCTGGGTATGATGGCACCCATTAAAATTCTTGGTCTCTAGAGGCTGATACAAAAAGATTGCAAAGTCACCATTAGCTTAGAGAACAAGTAATAGTCTGTTGAAGAAAACCATGAACAAATGAAAAAAGTAAAAATGAATAGGGAAAGGGAGAAAGGTAGGCAGGAAGGAAGGGAGAGTTCAATCTCGCTTTAGTGGCAGATTTCTGAACAGAAAGTTCTAGAATCATACCTTGAAACATTCAAAATTCTAGTAACAATGAAGATTTATGAAATTATATTGCTTACCAGGTACTGTTGCTTGTGAGCTCACAAGAAACTCACGTGAGGTCATTTGAGGTTGGCAAAACTAATGCCCCAATGGGTTAAGAAAGTTGGTAAGAACCATCCAACAGAAAAATTGCAATCTAGAAATAGCATTCTAGAGGCACTAGTCTTAGTCACTATGCCCTACTCCTGCTTTATCAGAGGAGTGAGCCAATGCAGCCTAATGTTGAATGGTAAAGGCAGGCCACCATACCCAGAGGGGGCCAGATCCTTTAGCCGTACCATCTTCAGATCAATTTCTGGAATATAGGACATGGTAACTTAGAAATATCAGAGGAACACATGTTTTCCTATCTTTGAAGCCCCAAATTTCACATTTTGTGATTTCATATTCTTCCTGGTTGGTTTATATCTGGCCTTAAAGACACTGCTAGCCAAAGGGAATACAATGTGTCAGGGCTCCCTAATGAAGTCTTTCTTTAATTTGCAGTCTGGAATATGTTCCTGAAGATTACTAAAATTCTGCTTTTCTCAGAAGACTGTATCATTGTCTGATGATGATCCACAAAAGGCAAAAGCTTAATTGACAAAGAAAAGCATGCAGGGTGACCTCTTCAAGAACAGGGGGCTCACCCCGTTAGGCTCTCCTTATTCTGTCCTTCTGTATTACTTGAAGGTAGGCTTTTATAGAGCTATTTCAAATTAAGAAGATCTGGGGGTATTGAATTAAGACTCAGGAAAATCATCTTTTGACTAAATCCTCAGCAATTTTTCTTACTATTTATTCCTCACAGTTTGTACCACTTACCAGTAACTCTTACCCTTAAGCTGATATCTGACCCCCTCTCACTGCACAATATGGAAAACCTGAGATAGTCAAATCAGTTTCAAAAGCCACATTCAGCAAGCAATATGTTTGACCACCTCACATCTCACATGTCTGTCAGGATCCTGAATATTCAAAATAGGTGCTCATTCTTTGAAAAACAGGCATGAAAGACAAACACGGAAATGAAATGAGAAATGAGAACAGGAATGTCTCCATTACCACCAGACGCTCACACAGTATCTCCTAATCAACTAGCCCCTTTCATTATGCTGTGGAGAGGCACTAGCATAAACCTTATTAACTTGTAAGATATTTGTACACATGGACATATATCCATAGCATGACAGAGGCACAAAACACATCATCCTTTAATGACAGGGTTATGTTACTTGGTTTTGTGAATGTGTGTGTGTGTGCCTGTGTGTGTGTAAGCCAGAGGTCTATGTCAGGGGTGGTCCTTTAATCCCTTCTATACCTTATTTTTTGCACAGGGTTTCTCAGTAACTTGTGAGTTGACAGATTTGATTAGACCTGCTGGTCAGGGAGACCCAGGAAGACTTCAGTCTCTTCTTCTCCAAAGTTGGGATTATAGGCAGAGTGGTGGTTTGACTAGGTTTGGCCTGCACTGATTCATATGTTTGAATGCTTGACCAAAGGGACATGCACTATTAGGAAGTGTAGCCTTACTGAAGGAGGTGTTGGAGGAAGTGCGTCACTGCGTGGGTGGGCTTTGAGGATTCCTATGCTCAGGCTCTACTGAGCCTGGAAGAGAGTCTCCTCCTCCCGCCTTCAGATCCTCCAACATCAAGTTTGCTTGCATAATTCCATGCTTCCCACCATGAGGATAATGGACTGACCCTCTGAACATGTAAGCCAGCCCCCATGAAACGTTGTCCTTCATAAGAGTTGCGTTAGTCATGGTGTCTCCTCATAGCAATGGAAACACAAGTGAAGACAGGCACGCAGTATTGTGCTTTTAGTTGGTCAGCATGTCATCACACAGATTCCTCACCAACTGTGCCATCTCCTCAGTTCAAGTTTGCCTTACTTTTCTCTCAAAGTCCTCAGCCTAGTGCCTGAGACTTGCTCAGCGAGGGAAAGAATGAGTGAGCTGCAGCGTTGAGCTAACGATTCCTGTAGTCTTAGTTTCTTTTAATCGCCATTCTTTCAGAGGTGTACTTTAAGTACAGGGATTTCTTTTGTCATTGTGTCTCTTAAGGAGACTGAGGCATAAAGAGAATAGTGAGAAAAAAAATATATATATATATATCACCCGTTTTGCCATGTATACCACGTCTATGGGCAAAGCTTCTAGAGATAGGAGTAATGATGGCATGAGTGATTGGGTAATTTCTTTTTGAAACATTCAAATGGATGGCATGAGTGTCTATTTTTCATTTCTTATGCTGGAAAGCCAAATAGTTTCACAGATTCTGAGACTATTTATTATTCTCCAAGTCACTTGGTAAAAGCTGTTCACTCTTCCCTCTAGGCAGTCGACATCATCACTTTAAAAGCAGGTCAAGGGATTGCCAGAGCCTGCCCCTATTTGATAGGACTCCAGGTTCCAGCTAATTCTGTCAAACCTGTTTTGGAGGAGGGAAAAGTAATCAAATAATAACTGAATATATTTGAGCCCCCCCCAACCCACTGTAAATAAAACTTCTCATGTCATTTATAAAACTATTTTAAAGCAAAAGGAACAAATAAGACCACAGACAGGTAAAAGATTAAAATCCAAAATAAATAAACAAACAAACAAACAAACAATACACCCTGGGGAGAAATTTTATTGACAATTTTAGAAAACAGAATTAATATATAGTGAATTTCCTTTTTTAAATAATACTTGTATATAGGGAAGTTGTTCTAAGATCCCAACCAAGCTTCTGTCTTTTGTTCTCTTGCCTCCAGCATCGCAACACCCCCACAGCAACCACTCTCCTTTTCTTCACCCCTACATGCTAGCCATGTAGAACCCCTTGAAAATTTATTAACAATGACATTTGGAAAACACAAAGCCATTTCCATTCAATTAAATAAACACAGTACGTTAACCTTCAGTTAAAGAAGTGGCCGCTCGTTTTTATGGGTAGCTGTAAACAGACTTTGAGCTACACAAAGCCAGGATCAATAGAGCGCTGGCAAACCATAATAATCTCATGCACACTCTATCGACAGCCTCTCAGAAAATATAGTCGGACTCTGATGGGTCTGATGATTGGAGCCCATGGCCAGACATCAGCTTTTCTCTGAGAGAATGTCAAAATGTCAAGAACATGCCTTTCTGGGAGTGAATTTTTCTGTCATCTTTAGGAGAACCATAATAACCAAGCTGTGACATGAGGGAACACAGACCCCTCAGTGGGGATGGAGATGCTACAGATGGGGATAGTGAGGCCACAAATAGCCTGAAGAGGCCAGAGAGGTTGTCTAATGTCGGGAATGATAGATACTCTAATCACCATTGACAGTAGAATAATTTGAAGGGAGCAAAGACAGATCCATCACTGGTGTCTTACCATAACTTAGAGTGATTAAAATAGATTGTAGGTATGGGCTAGGCTTTTTAGAATACTTAATTGTGACCAAGAATTTAAAACAACTAGAAAAATAAACAGGGAAGAAATTACAAACATATGCTTATCCTAGGCAGTTCCGGTAGGACTCTTAGGTTTTCAATGAACCCAGCTTCATTCTCTTCATAGCCAAGATAAAATTCATAAGTAATATTTTCTCACTTTTATAAAATAAAATGCTACGAATTACATTTGCTGGATATTCATCACAGGACAAGCACTCAGCTAGCACTTCAACGAACTCAGCTCACCAAATGCCTTAACAATTTTAAACAGTGAGTGCTAGTATCAGCCCCCATGAGGACTATGTTTACCTATTATATATGATATTGGATGTACTATAATACCCAATATTTATCTAGTATTGGCCTCACTTTCCAAAAACAATCATAGAAGAATATTTAATCTGAAAAGGCCAGTAATGCACATTGGAAACCGAATACATGTTAGTTAAATGGTTGAGCTTAACCCTAATTTCTACCATCTCTGTGATATAAGAGGCATTTATAATTTTCTCAGGCTTTGGAATCCTTGCCCTTTTCCATGGAAACTACATATTGATGACTTGCTGTCAGTTAGTCAATCCATTCTCGGTATTTCATTATCCACATGATTATATGGACAATCAAAGAAAAAAGGGTAAACAATATTTTCTAAGTCCAGGGGCTCTTGTCTCTCTTTCTAAAAGAAAATAGTCAAAAGGACAGACAGAAGGAAAGGAGAGTTTGAATAACTGATATTCGAACATGCATATTTCTAGAGAAAGACTATGCTAGAATCATCTAACCCTGAATTTAGTGGCAACATCTTATGTAAAAGGCTCTGAGAATATGCTAAGAACTTAGCAATTAAGAGTTTGGTTTGGGAATTAGAGGGCCTGGGTTTAATCTCCAACTTTCCTCTTAATAATGCTGGACACATGCAAGTTTTAAAAATCTTTCTTGGGGTAAGACTCAGACAGTTAATATGATTTTTAGGTTGCCCAATATATGTGAAATGCTAAAGCTGCTGAGCTGACCACTGAACCTGGCCCATACCTCTATTTTCTCTTCTCTTTGAAGCATATGAGGAATACAGGAAGGGGATCTTAATGTCATATTTGTCTACAATGCCCTTTTAGCTATGACCTCAAGAAGTTATATTTTGACTTAATGAATCATCTTAACATGAGTTTGTGTTAATGTGTATTAATTGCTGATGTTCTATAATCCCATGTGTCAGTCTCAGTGGGTATTTGTATGTTTTTAAACAAGATGTTTCACAGGGGATTCTATTGTTTGAAAAATAGACCTGAATTTGAAAACTGGATAATACGAATTGTGTTTCTTAAGTAAAATTCAAAATCACTTTGATTTTGTGTGTGTGTGTGTGTGTGTGTGTGTGTGTGTGCGCTTGTATGTGCGTGTGTTTCCTAGTACCTTTCAGAGAAGAATGCTACTTTATTTTACTCAGTGTTAGTGAAATTGATCATTAAGACAAATTACGACCTGCAGTCTTCCCATTAAAACCTCACACTAAGGTTGCTTGGGTAAAACATTAGGAAGCTTCATTCCAACTTTATATTTAATGACAAGTAAGGAGAGAGAATATTGTGGAATGAGCATACTGGCAATTCGTTGTTATCTCCCCTTAGCCCATGTTCTATTAAACATTATAGTAGTGTGTACTCCCCATCTGTCACACACTACTCCTCTCCTCTGAATGCAGTCTATTGCAGGATAGACTTTACCATGGAAACATGCTTGCTCACTTGACATGAGCAATAGACCAAAGTGAACAATAGACCAAAGGAAGGGCATTCTCAATGTGAGCCATATTAAAGCAGTTATTTTCTTACAGAAACTCCTTTAAGGCTGTCATCTAGTAACAGCCTTTCCTAGAAAAGTCCTGAACAGGAAGTAGTTCTCCTCTAGCCCTTCAGCATTGTCCTTTTTGGTGAGACAATGTCATTAAGAAATTGTTAGTAAGTCTAAACTACTGTCTGTGTAGCAAAGAAATAATGACAAGCACATTTACTAGATGGTATGTTGACAACCATATTCATGCGGTAGCCTGGGGTACTTGCTATGCATGCTATGCATGTCAGAGCTTTAAACTGGATCAAAGACAGTTTCTCCTTGGCCATGCACAAGAATTTGCAGTCCAAGTCTTCAGGAAAATCAAGACACTTCAAATGTTCAATCTAAGTTGGAACTAATTAGCCAAAAGAACTCATATGAAAGCTTCTTTTTCTTCTATTTTCTCTGAGAAAAACCAAAGCTAATAATTTTAGAGTAGTCTTAAAGATTAACAATGTATAACTGACACATTAGAACTCTGTGATCTTTGTGCTTAACCTAAAGAGCTATCGCTTTGCTTTTTCCTGTCTCCTCCACATAATGTTTCCTTTGTTTTATTTTACACATTAGGAAATATTAATTCAGAGACTTCCCCCATGTGATTCCTACCACACACAAGTTTATGCACTGATTCTACAGCACTGAATGAAGTCTCTCTCTCTCTCTCTCTCTCTCTCTCTCTGTCTCTCTCTCTGTCTCTCTCTCTGTCTCTCTCTCTCTGTCTCTCTCTCTCTCTCTCTCTCTCTCTCCCTCTCTCTGTGCATGCACATCTGTGCCTGTGTCTCTGTCTCTGTCTGTCTCTCTCTCTGTCTCTGTCTGTCTCTCTCTGTCTCTCTCTCTGTCTGTCTCTCTCTCTCTCTCTCTCTCTCTCTCTCTCCCTCCTAATTAAATTATGCTTTGATTTCTAGTCCTGGAGAAGAAAGCATATGAAATTGAAAGCATGTCTAGCGGTATGCATCAAACTGTCCATTCTCTAGTAAGCTTAAAAGCTGCAAGCAGATTAACTGCCTTTGTCCACACACTTGAAACTCCCAACTCTACTGGGTGTGTATCTTTGAAATGGTGGCAAAAAAACAGAATGGAGAAGGATAGGGGAAGATGGCACATTTGCCATCATAGCCTCTTAGCAAAACTAAGGTACCCTGTAGACTACTACTACTGCATACCTACAGGGAAAGGATGAAATACAGTGAGCATCCTGTCCTCCACCCAAGCCATCTAAACACACACACACACACACACACACACACACAGAGAGAGAGAGAGAGAGAGAGAGAGAGAGAACCATATTCAGAAACAATAGACCAACACATGTCATTTTTCTACAAATGCTTTTCAAGCATGATAGAAATAAAAGGTGAACAGAACAAATTCTTTTATGCCCTGTGGCATCTGCCTCAGCCTTGTAACTTAAAGTTCTCTAAGCACAAAGCGACTTCAGTAGGTCTTATTAGGTGACTTTTAAGTTTATTATTAATAATGAGATGATGTCTCCTACTATTGCGCTGTGCCTACATTCTACAAGCAACAGGAATAGGGAAAGAAGCTAGAAACCTCTGCTCATTTCAATTCCTTATACTTCTGTGACCATTTGTGGCCCACACCCTCCCCCCGAATCAATTTTAGTCTTCTGTGCACAGCCAGGGCATTCTGCCATCTGGCATGAAAGGGGTGAGAGTAAGCATATCTCGGGAAATAAAAAGAAATGGAGAGAAAATGTTCAAACTTAAAGCACACAAAGATAGTTTAGTCAAATCATTCTGCTATATAGATTTGAAAAATGAGGCCCAAAGAGAAGGGTTTGTCATAAATTCCCACACTCCACATTTTTAGACCAGAGTCTTCCTACTGAAATATACTAAATTACTTTAATGCAAAAGGATCCATATCTCTTATGACTGGAGAATGGCTAACGTGAAGTGAATTGAAGCATACCCACATATAACACTCCATCATATATGAAACACAAATTACTCAGTTCTTGTAAAATCTTTTAAAAATGTCATGTATACCTCCTTTGTAAAATTGGATCTAAATGTATCACTTTCTTGAAAAGATTGATGAAATTCTCTTGCATGTTAGAGTTCAAGAAAAACTCCCAAGTCATCAGAGTCTCTAAATCTTCACCCAGGACGATGATGACGAGTTCTTGTGATTGTGTAAACTTGGCACAGACAATCTTTCTTCATGGGGCTGGGCCTTTATTTCTGCTGTAGAGGTTCCCTTGTTTAATCTTTGTGCTGTTAGCTTAGTACCTCCCCTCCACTCAAATAATTGTACAAAACTAGGTAGTCTCTATAGTAGTTTAAAACTCATTTAGTTAAAGTTTGTATAATTTTGTGGAAAAGGAGTGATGAGAGAGAGACAGAGACAGAGAGAGACAGAGAGACAGAGAGAGGAGGGAATAGACCATTAAAATATAGAGGCACAAATTGTCATGCATTCTTTGTAATGCATAAAAGGCTAAGGTGCTAATCTGATCCTATGTAAGACCTCCTTGTACTCTGTCCTGTCATGTTAAGTGTGAGTACTAATTGAAAAACTATGTCACCTGCATAACAGGAAGGCTGCAAAGGAATCCAGATTGCTGAGAACAGTAGAAGGAATACCCCAAGAGTTCCTTCTCATTTACACTTAACTGTTGCTACAAATACTTTCACTGGGAGCTCTTTACCCACTGCACAAAGTTATTTTCATATAATAATTAGAATATTTCCTGGTGGGAAAATATTTCTATTAAATAGCCTCCAAGTTTTTTCCAATAACTTCTGTTGGTCCTGGTCTTTTCTAGAGTTGTGAAGATGAATGGGTCCCTTTTCTTCATAGTAATCATCCAGGTAGTTGACGGTCCTTGTTACACTCCTCTTAAAATTCTCTATTTGGTCATTTTCAAGTCTCCATCACGTCTCAGCTGCTGAGAGTCAACATTCTCACCATTGCTTTGCTGTGAATAGCGCTAACATTGGCTCCGAGCCTGGCAGTGTGCTGAATTGTTGGACTGCTTTCAATAACCTAGTCCTTCACTCCAAGTGGAGAGGGACCTCCACCCTCATATGATCCCTAATGTATAGTCATCTAATAACATAGAGAGTAACTGACTTTCGCAAGGATCCAGGGTTTCAGCTGAGATGTGATGGATGGTCAGTAGACTAAGTGGTACTGCCCAGGGAGACCCCTGCCATCCTGACCTGCTATTCCTTGCCTTCTCTTACTTGTGCATCTAGCAAAGACACAAGAGAACCGTTTTCCAAAAAATATCTAGCAGCCATGGCATACTTTTTAATACCTATGCCATCTCATGATCTTAAAGGCACCCACATTTTTACATTTTAAACCACAAAAACTAAGCATTTATTTAATCTTAAATCTCTTCCTCTCAGAATTAGGTCATAATCTTTAAGCCGAAGGCATAATTTTGTGATACGTATTGAAATATATCTATTTGGGGGGGATCATCATGTTTTAGGTGGAGAGTCTCCTGAATATTGTCACTTCACTCTGACTATATGCTCTCAGAAAAAGATTTTAAGTAGAGAGATGCAAGGAACTAAGACAGCATAGATCGTCTCTGGAATGTTGCAAGCATGTCTGGAACGTCTGCCTCTGTGTTGACCAGCACACTTCTACTCATTCAAGCCTTGCAAAATAACTTATTCTTATGACCATCATATCGGTTTTTAGAACTCTTTAACAAATGGTAAAGATTATTCTGGAAGCTGAGTGGTATGCCCTCATATAAAGAAGAATCAGATTTTAATCACATTCTGATTGCTTCCCAAATAAACACTGTGTGCTTTTCCACTCCCGTATCTTGGGAGCAAGCAGGGTCCTCTGAGTGTCTACTCCAACCGTTTTCTAAATTGCAATAGACCCTCAGTTTCTTGTAGTAGGAAATAGTCTAGGGATCCGTCTCAAGCTACCCATCTCACTGGGACGGAACTTAGGTTTTCCTCAACCCTGTCTTAGTTTCTTACCATTGTAAGGCTTCCTCTGTTGTTCATATGAGTCTGGAGGTTCCTGGCCATTTGGCTTCTGCTGTTGCTTGGGCACTTTGGCAAATATTATTAATCCCTCGGGAGCACAGGCTAACAACTGCTGTGTGGCTCCTGGGCTCACAAGGCTGATGCTTAGCCATTGTTTAAGTCATTTGGAAGTAAGCCTGCATCAAAGTGCCTTTTTCTCACTCTTCGGATCCTACCATATCTGCCTTCATTTTCTTGTCAAGGAAAACCACGCATTCACTGAGTGCGGACTCTCTATAATCAGATCCCTTAGAATTCTTTAACCCGTCACTAAGTGAAGCCAACTGCAATGGTTGTTTAAATCTGCCACATGCACAAGCCAAACTAATAGCTCTAATGCAGCCTCTGCTACTGTATATCTAGCGTCAACTTACTAAGGTGGTTAAAGAGTTTAAACTGTAATTAAAGACTTATAATTTGTCTGTACACATGGGTAAGTACTTGAGCTGCAAAACAGGACTAGACTAAACACTGTGAACAGACAGGACATTGGCCAGGAGTGCAGCATATTCTTTCATACTTTCTTCACATGAATGTCAGTGGGGTTTGAATGCAAAAAAAAAAAATTGGAGAGTGAATATTTTTTTCCAGTTTTGGTTCAAATCACAGGCTGATCTGTTGCTCTTCTTATTCGGTGGCTGTAAACCCATTTTGTTTGACTTGTTTTTTTCCTGTTTTTCTTCTGTCTACATTTTTCACATATTATGCATTTTTATTAGATACCCTAAGCTATTACTGATATGGCAAAGTCCACTCACATGGAAACTGAACTATGCAAAAGCACAAATCAAACAAAGAACTTACACATTCATGCCTAATAACAATTATACAACTCTACTTGGAATAATCACCCAGAGACCTGGAAGGATGTGAGCACATCCATTCTAGCATGAAGAGCCATTTTTTTTTTCAGTTCCTATTATATCAATATAGGAAGAGGCTGATAGCAAAGTAAAATCCAGAGCTTGCTCCGTCTTGAGCTGTACTCTCCACTTTCAATCACTGTCTCACAGGCTTTATTAGTAAAGGTTAAAAGGACAAGGAATGATTAATGAATGCATCATTCTCCTTAGCCGTACCCAGCCCCAAGACATGGCCACCGTGTGGAGCTCCCATACTGGATTGGCTCCTCTGAACACCAGTGAATCCTCTAAGCAATCACTAGAAGCAGTGGGGACAGTGGTGGACTCGAGGGCCAGAGATAGGAATAAGTGTAGCAATAGAGTTAGCTGTGTGAATACTGTCATTCTGTGTCACAATCCAGTCCTTAAGAGGCGTGCAGCAAAACAGGAACATCTAAGGAATACAATGAAGCAAGGGAAACAGAAGGAGGATGTAGAAGATCTCACTAGTAAATGATCACTGCCCAAACCTACAGTCAAATAGTAAGTGCTAGTAAGAATTATCAACACACTAATTAATAAAGCTGTGGATAATTTAATCAATGAGTAAGAACTTCCTTGTATATCCTACCAATCCCCAACCTCAGAAGAACCATCTCCAATATGCAAGAAAGGTAGCCAAATTCTAGAGAAGCCACCAGATACACCAGCGGAGAGGGATTTACTCAGTAGAAGTACTAGAAATATAGTCTGGATCTTCTCATTTCCAGACATTTCTTAGTTCTAATCTCTACTACCTTCCTCTACCTATTGAGCGAGAAATATCATGGAAATCTTCCTAGGTCTCCAAAATTGTCATTGACATTTTTTCCCAACCTTTTCATCTGAAAACTATAAGGGACATTGTCATTGATTACTACTTTGATCAATATTACAAAGAGAGGTAAACTGATGATACACACACATGCGCGCACGCACACACACACACACGACTTATACAAAGTAAAGATACACATATAAACTTTGAGAATGAAATTTGAAATGAAAGTAAGTGAAGTCACAGCCACCCTACAGTACAATTGTGACAAATCACAAAGAATTTACATTACAGCAAGCATGTTGTGTTCACAAATGGATCAGCTATCGTGTCAAAGCATGTTGCATCATAGTAAAATAGTGTTCTTAATTCCCATGGGATTATTTGTAAATTTGCAAGGATTGTCAGCTCATATAAGAGCTATAAGCCTACAGCAGTTCTGCTTGGCTTTCGGTTGTACAGGTTTAGAAAAAAAAACATAATCTGAATTCAATTGTGAATGTCTGAAAAGGCTTACTGAGGAAAAATACGCTTCTTTTTCCTCGCGTTTGAGATAAACTTCCAAAGACTGGGGAGTGGAAAGCTGATCCACCATATTAGCTGATGTTTCTTGGTCTGGCAGCAAGGAGTGATTGACAAGAGTAGGAAGGCATTAAAAAGGGAAATGGAAAAATGCCATCACAATACAAAACCTCATCTGTAATGTATATCAAAATTGCCTCTGGCATTATTAAAAAGATGAAGACAACAGGGTCTATTAGAGGTAATTGTAGAGTTATATGTCAAGAAAGGCTTTGCAAGTAACAGAGTGGCCGATATTCTTTTCTATCTACTCAGTTAACCACCAGAAGAAACCATGCACTGAAAACTGAAGATATTTCTTGGAATAGTCTCGACTTGTAGCACACCTATGAGACACCAAGCAACCTTTTAAGGGAAGATTCTGACCCAGTATTCCTGACATCAGGACTCTGGCTACATATTCCCAAGAAGAGCCTAGACAGTCTAAGAACAATGCTTTAGGAAGCAGCATCTTTATATACTGCCTAGTGGCCATTTCAAAATACACAGACATTGTTTTAACTTGTCAAAACATAATGTCCAAGTTGTCTTTCTAGTCATTTTTATAGTTTCGTAAATGCTTCAGCAAAAGAGCAAGTCATAGAGTAATATACATAGATATAGAGACACACTCAGAAACATACTTTGAAGTCCACATGGATGCATTAATAAATTCACATGATCCAACAATCCCCTCTCTGTGCATGCATCCATGAGCATGAAGCGAGTATCCAGGAGAGATATGGGCATCTCCATGCTCACTGCTATAACACTTCAACAGCCAAGATATAGAATTGACATAATGTCCATCCATACATCAATAGGTAATGAAAATATAAAGACATAAATATAGTAAAATTTACTCCTCTTTCAAAAATAAAGGTGTTTTTCCATCTGTACCAGCACATAGGATCCCAGAGGACAGTCCACTTGCTAAGTAAGACAAGACAGACAGAGATGACTAATACTATATCACTTCACTTACACATACCATCTAAATAGTTGACCGTGAGTCTAGGGTAGTTATCAGGGGTCAGACAGCATTAGAAATAAAGAAATGTTGGTCAAAAGGTACTAAGTTACAGTTATAAAATGAATACATTCTCAGCACCTATTATATAATAGGATGAATACAGTTAAAATAATAATGTATTATAGGTTTATAAATTAGTGATGAGAATAAATCTTAAGGAATCTTCTAACTAAGCAACAGTAACTGTAACTATGTAAGAAAATGGATATGTAAATTTTCATGCCCGTAGTCATCACTTCACAATATATGCATGCATCAAAACGAAACACTGTATACCTCAGTATAAGTTTTACTTCTCAATTGTTCTTCAATACAGGTGTGGGACAGAATAATCTTTAACTCTATGGTAATTATAAGGTTCGTTAATTTCTTTGTTGGAGGAGAAACCAAAGACAAGCTTTTATATTAGAATTTAGAAGTTGAAATACCTCAAGTTTGGGGCTAAAAGGTGTAGTAGTGAAAAGCAAAGCGGGAAGGATATCCAGAGGAACTTTTGATGTATATTGCATATGAGGTTTTGTGTGAGTAAAAATATACTGTGTTTCCCTTGGTGCAGACCAGGAAATTATAAGCAAAGAAAGAGAATTCCTAAGGAAAATGTAGAAATGAGCAGCATCCCATGGTATGAAGATGGGATGATAAAGTCATCACCTTGCAGGCTGCTGACCTGCTCACACCTATCGTAGCCTGCATAACATATGGCCCTCTTCTACATTTCTAACTTAAGCATCAATTTCTAGTCCCCAAGGACAGGCTCGCCAAGAAAGGAAACAACCTGGGGAATAAAA
The DNA here is from genome assembly GCF_011064425.1 of Rattus rattus. Lineage (NCBI taxonomy): Eukaryota > Metazoa > Chordata > Mammalia > Rodentia > Muridae > Rattus > Rattus rattus. The sequence continues at coordinate 103,160,913 of NC_046160.1, read as the reverse complement.
CACGGGCTCTCTTGAATCAGTATATCAATTATTCTTTTTCATTGAAATCAACGTGTGGCATATTCCAGGGATGCCCATATTAAAGGTTCTATGCTTCAATTTCAGGGACAGAGGCTGGCAAGGTTTTCCCAAAAACGCTGGATAGAACTACTTGTTTTGTACAGACTGAGAAACTCTGTTCTCTTCAACCAATTCTAGTATTGTATTTCGAAACAGATGATTCCATTCTATGCATGGAGGTCAATGAGTGCATAGCTGCATTTCCTAAAATGTTTACAAAGGAATTTGTCAAGGGCAAAATGCTGATGTAGGACAATTCACACATGTCTTGCCTTAAAGAAATACAACAATTCCCTGGTAGACTATGTATCTCGGTTTGGGGATTTGAAAGTCTCTATAGCCTCTCTAGAAACATAGATACCATCAGGATAGGCATTTTAGTAGAAAACTTGGGGCTTGAGAATGGCCTCTATCCATAACCCTTACCTTCTTTCTCAAAAGTATAGTAGGATTTGCAGGTGTAAAGGGAGAGGGATTAAGGGACTGGATACTGCTAGGTATTATGGGTTATCTCCTTGAGAAATACCAAGCCTGAACTCACATCTCATGATAGATTCTGTTATCATGATTTGGGTTCAGGATTAGAAGCACCCAAATATGGCATGGACACCATTGTACATCTCCCCAAAGACTTATACATCTTCTTCACACAACTTACTAATACCCATTTACTTTTAAGTTAAAAAGAAAGAGGAGCTAAGGTGATTTGTTTTGTTTTGTTTTGTTTTGTTTTGTTTTGTTGTTTTTGTTTTTTTTAAACCTCTGCATGTCAGGACCTGCTATGTTGGAGCTTCAATGTGCTTAGGAATTAGGGCTGCCATTAACTCAGGAAACAAGTCTTAAAAGCTGTGTGTTATTGGCTTTTGGTTTTGCTTCAGGGGTCTCTATGCTCTAACTGTGATATGTATCAAATGTATTTCCAGAGATAAAACTGCTATCCACCAGCAGAAATTCTACAGCTCTGTGATGGGAGCACCATTGGTAGGTGGGAAAGTCATGTCATCCAAGCATCAATTTGAAGACTAGAGCCAAAGAGCCCATGTGAGAGGGAAGAGATGTTCCTCAGAGGACCAGTGAGTGCTCTGTGAGGTGACCCAACCACTTAGTTAGATGCCCATCAAAGATTGCTTCCTGGATGTACAGAGACTTCTAAAACTCTCCAAGGAAGAAAACATATTTGATCATGGAAAAAAGGAAACTGGGAAGCCAGCCAAGAACCAATGACTGGGAAGTAATCCCAGTGGAGGTGGGATGATAAATAAGCAACCCCGGCCGCAAACAGTAGTAGTTATTTGCCAAGTTAGGTCAAGTACCTGGCAAAACTTTCTGAGAACAGCAAGGACAGTGAGGTCTATTTGACGGCTCAGAAAATCACCACCGGACTCTCTATAGAAATCCTAAATATTTGACTTGCTAGGTTCTGCTGGCTTTTATCACATAGCTTCCAGTCGAGGTCTTTCAGCCATAACAATCAGCTTTCTCTCCTGGTTATGTTAACTGCTTCCTTTTTCCTCAAATGGAAATGATGTTAGCTGAAGAAACTCGAACCCAGCTTTCTTACTCACTTAAACTCAAATATAACTATTTTTTCCTTCGATTTCAGAACATGTGTACCTCTCCTCTGTTGCCCATACAGGCCTAACTCTGTTGTTCACAATGCTGCTTATAGTTTAGCATGTGTACGATCTCAAATGTTTTGCAGTCTAGAGATGAGCCCTCACTCTCTCAACTTATTTTCTAAGGTATGGTTTAGCTTCTCTCTTGTCTTATTTTTAATCTTCAAAAACAATTTAGACATAACCTTGACTTTTCTGATGTTCAAGTAGCTAGAAAGTGTCTGGCCCAGGGCTGGATTCTTGCCCTGATTTCCAATTTCTTTCTTTGTACATTTTACTGACTCCTGCTTCTATGATGATATGATCCCCAGGGAAATATACTTTAACCACCTTCACCACAGGAAGCCCAGCAGGGTCCCTAGTCAATTATACCCCTCCTTGTAGTAGCAGAGGTGTGTCTGAACCACAGACAAAATTAATTACATGCTCCTTGATGTTAACATGGCACCTTGTCCAGATCCTCAGTACTTTATATCACATATTGCAACTCACCCCAAGCAATCTGATAGCCTGTTATTCTGGGATGCATTTGGCATGCATCAGCTGTTATTTACTAAGTGAATGAGCATGTGGATAAAGGAACAAGTGAGTATACGACAGTTGAGCTAGAATGTAAATGAATAAGAATCAATTGTCCTGCATTCTAAATCTGATGCTATTACCTACTGGCTTAGAGATTTGGGACAATGGCCATAAAACCTAGAGAGTTGTAGGATATAGCTGTGCAAAAGTGTTCTTTGAGGGCCAGGGAGATGGATCAATAGATACAGTACTTGATGTATAAACCTGAGTACCTATATTTCAGTCCCTAGTACCCACGTAAAAACTAGGCAGGATGGTCTGTTTCTGAAATGCCATTGATAGGAGACAGAGAGGAAAACAGCCAAAGATTGCTGGCCAGGCAGTAGAGGTGAAAGGGTATTCTCTGAATTCAACAAGACACTCTGTCTTGAGAAAATAAAGAAGCGAGTGCTGGAGGACACTTGGTATCATCTTCTGGCTTCTAGGAGGGCACCCATATACCCTTATACCAAACACACACACACACACACACACACACACACGCACACGCACACGCACACGCACACGCACATGCACGCACACACATTCTCTACATACTGTTTTTCACACTATATATAATTGTTTGGGTTGCTCATTCCCTTCTTTATTTTGATCATGAGCAGTGACAACCATTTCCACAGTGTGAAAAAGAGTCAAAGACTCAGGTGCTGGATAGCAAGGCAGGCTGTAAGAATTCTGAAGGTGTGAGTTCAGTGGTAAACAGAAGCAACAGTGCATCATCGTGAGGACAATGGTGAGCTAACTAGCTCCTCCATCAGTCAAGAAGGACCTATCTGACCATTTATCGTCTAATTTCATTATAAACCCAATGCTCCCAGATCTTCTGATTATTGACGAACAGTTAGAATACTAGATTATGGTATAAACTATCATCATTACCACCACCATCATCACCACCACCATCATGATCATCATTACTTATTGTGTCAGCCATTTTTGGAGTAGGAGCAATGTGTCTGCCACTTGTCATCATGGTTGGTTAACCATTCATGGAACTGGTGAGAAATAACTGCTTAGGAATGTCTAGAAGGAAACCATCTTGAGTGAAACCAAGTAAGTGAGAGAGAAGAGCATGACTTGCAAGTCAGAAGGCTGGAGTCATTACTTGCTGGCTGGCCCTGAATAAATTCACGTACTGTGTTAGATGAGCCAAAACTGCCCATCTGCTTCTTCTTAGGGGCCTTTGAAATGTACCCTAAAGGCTCAAAACATATAGTGCATGAAAAAATGTGAAGAATCCATGGTGAGATTCAACTCATGAGATGGTATCAAGCAGGCAGTGTCTAAGACTTTACAAAAACTTCATAAATATAGTGTGAAAAATGAGATATCGGACATGAAGATGAGAGCCCTCTTAAGGAGGGCTATAATCAGAATGGGTATTTTCTGAGTGTGATATGAAAGACAATTTAGCTTTCATTTTATAAGCAACAAAGGTGGGGCACAAAGAAATAAACTACTGAAGGTCAAACAGCTAAGAGTCAGAATCCAAGTAGAAAGCCTACGACTATGAGAACTGACTACAACTGTTGTCCCAAGAATCCTGGGCATTTCAGGAAAACTCTTGGCTTTAAGCTACAGAAGGAATTTAGAGTAGGAGGAGAGGGAGCAGCCAGGCCTTTTAAGAGTAGTTTATGTCAATATAGGATAATTAACTTCATACATTTAAAAAGCATCACTATAGAAGCTTTTACGAATAATATATAAGTGGTTGAGTTCTTCATGAAGATTGGGGTACTCCATATAAAAGAATTTAATAAATCAATGTTAAAAGGAAAGCAACATTAAGAACATAGCTGGTCTAATTAAGGAGAAGTTTAAAAATGATTATACATAGTTACTTAAGGTAAAGTATATGCATATATATGTATGTTAATAAGTGTTGCATTTTATGGTAACGAGGAAGAATCGAGATTCTTATTTTAGACAGGCTGCATTGAAGGCACTCATCTTCAGCCATCTGGTTGTAATATTCCAATAAAGACCCAACAGAAACAGGCAAAACATGAAATCTAACTTAGGAAAATCAGAAGTGTGAACATGATCACTGTATAGTACACATTTATGTTAAATATAAAATCTGTCTCTTAAACTAAAAACAAAACAAGAAGTAAGTGTAAGGCATATTACTGACCAAATTTAAAAAGAAAGAAAATAATGGTGCTTTATGTGAAAATGTGAAGCTTTGTAATTCTAAAATGTCACAAGCTAACTTTGTAGCCAACCATCCACTATAATAAATCAGCGTGAAGAATCAGGGATAGTGTTCAATAAAAGGCTAGAGAGTGGGAAATGGCAGTGGAGAAATGGGATGAGTGAATTTAGCATTCGGTGTTGATACCATATAGAGCTCTGCATAATTCAGGCATTTAAAATTTTATTTTAAATTTACTCCAGATGAAATTTTGGGGAGCACTAAATCTAAATATAAGTAGTCTGTTACCCTGAGATCCTGTTGTTATGTTAATTGAAAAATGTGTTACCTTCTCTTAGTAAGTATTTACATATTAATTAACTCTGGGAAGACTGCAAGTTGCTCCTTGAAAAATCTTAACAATATTCAAGTCCACACCTACTCAATTCCGAGGAGGAAGAGAACTGCTTTCAACATAAAGTTCTAAAGAATTTCCTGTCCAGAAACAGAAGAAATGTCTAGTAACTATTCTAATGGAGAAGAGGGTCCTTTGGAAATGAACCTTTCAGTATTGGGATTGAGTTGATGGCCAGAAGAAAGTTAAGTAATTCAATGTGAGGACACACACACACACACACACACACACACACACACACACACACAGAGAGAGAGAGAGAGAGAGAGAGAGAGAGAGAGAGAGAGAGAGAGAGAGAGAGACATTTAGAAAACTGCTTTTGTACCTAAGTTGAAGAATATCCCTATAAATTCTCTCGATTCCTCCTGAGAGGAAACAATGAATTTCAGGCAGAAATGATGAAATCCCATGGAGAGTCATTGTGGGCAAGAAGACAGCCGAGAGAAATAGCATCCCTGATCGCCTGCATTCAGGGCTCGCCCTCAAGGGAGATGTAGAGGACCCTTTGTTAAAATAAAGCAATCATTTACAGCTTCATTAAATAAAATATCACGGCATTATTAATCTATATCAGAAGTCCCAGATGCTGTGGAAATCCTGGTGAATCTTGCTTCAGGGGCCTGTTATTGGTAGCAAAACTCATAAATAAGGCATAAACAATGCTTTAATCATGTATGGCTTAGGATATTCACTACATATGTTTACTCTGCTACTGACAAACCTCACATTTCTTCATCAACACTGCTACGAAATCATGATAATATTTCTTTCCTGAACTGTAACTATAGTGGAAAAAAACAGATATAAAACCAAAGACTACAAAGATATAGTCATATATTATGTACACATGCAGAAAATATTCTGAAAATGCTTTCTAGATTTTTATAAACACACACACACACAGAGAGAGAGAGAGAGAGAGAGAGAGAGAGAGAGAGAGAGAGAGAGAGCACAAAGAGAGGAAAAGAAAGAGAACACTAAAAATAATGATATTGAAACTATACTGTAATATGCTATATGGATGCAGACTTCTAAAATATCTCAAACTTAGACGGATGTCTGTTACTTTGGCAACCATACTTTTAAGAAAATAAAGACAGGATTACTTGAAAACCTACTAAAAATTTAAAGATGTTCTGTACTTTCTGTTGTGTGTCAGATGTACTTATTATATAATTATTTATGTGCTTTGTTAAATGTCTGATTATCTGAAATGAGCAAAAATTACATCCGCCACATTCATGAGTATTTTCCTAGTATTTAGCAGAAGGTACTCAATAAATAAATGATACAGCATTGATCCTTGTGCACCTGTGGGTTTCTCCTTGATCTGGCTCCAGATTGAAAACTTTCTACACTCTCGAGTCTAAGAAAGCAGGGACGTCTAATATGAATCTAAAATTGGAGAAATCTTAGGCATGGCAAACTTACTAGCTTAGAGTCAAGCTATTACATGAAGAAAGGGTTGTAACAATGGCATAGAAGGGAGCTACTCTCCTCTCTAGAAATCTTAAATATCCACTTAAAAGAAGAAAATTATCTTTATTGGTATGGTGGTGAATATCTGTAATCTCACTACTCAGGATGTAGGGACAAGAGGATAAAAAATTCAAAACCATCCTCAGCTACATTATGAGTTCAAAGCTGTACTGGGTTACCTGAGACCCTGTCTCAAAATAATAATAATTCTCTGAATATCAGGAAGAAATATATAGCTTAAATTTGCCCAGAGACAAATTTCTTAGAATTCTCTTGCCTTTCTGGAGAACATCTCACTTTTTTGTATTTACTTCTCCTTGAGCTACCATCTTAAATTTTTACCTAGAGTCCCTTACAATTTTTAGCACATCATTTTTGAAGCTTATCTGTTCAAAAGGCGTATGTACTCCAGACCCGGTCCATGTCCTTGACTCCTGATCTGCATGGCGTTTTTCAAAAGTCTCAACTACTCAGCCATTAAAAACAATGGCTTCATAAAATTCTTAAGCAAATGGATGAAACTAGAAAATATCATCATCCTGAGTGAGGTAACCCAATCACAAAAGAAGACATATGGGATGCACTCACTAATAAATGGATATTAGCCCAAAAGCTCGGGATACTGAAGAAACAATTCACTGATCACATGAAGCTCAAGAAGAAAGAAGACCAAAGTGTGGGTGCTTCAGGCCTTCTTAGAAGGGGGAAGAAAAGACTTATCAGAGGAAATACAGGGACAAAGTGTGGAGCAGAGACTGAATGAAAGGCCATTCAGAGACTGTCTCACCTGGGAATCCATCCTATATAGAGTCACCAAACACAGACAATATTGTGGATGCCAAGAAGTGCATATCGACAGGAGCCTAATACAGCCTGAGAGGCTCTACCAGAGCCTGAAAAATACAGAGGCAGGTGCTCGCAGTCAATCATTTAATTGAGAAAGGGATCTCCAAAGCTGATGGGGTTTGCAACCCCTTAGGAAGAACAACAATAGCAACCAGCCAGACCCACTAGAGCTCCTAGAGACTAAACCACCAACCAAGAGTACACATGGTACACATGGAGGGACACGTGGCTCCAGCCACATATGTAGCAGAGGATGGCCTGTTGGGCATCCAAGGGAAGAGTGGCCCTTGATCCTGTCAAGAGTCGAAGCCCCAGTGGAGGGGAATACCAGGGCGGGGAGGTGGGAGGGAGTGGGTGGGTAGGTCGGGGAGCACCCTCATAAAAGCAGGGGAAGGGGGAATGGGATAGCGGGTTTCTGGAAGGGAAACCAGGAAAGGGGATAACATTTGAAATGTAAATTTTAAAAAAAAGTCCAATAAAAGAAAATATCTGAACTATACTGAACTTGTATTAATGTTCTTCTCTTGACCATTTCTAACTGGTGTGAAATATTGATATTCTCTTTTCTTGACTGACAGCTCTAACCTTTTTGACATATTTAAATGTATAACCCCTAAATTTGAACCTCACTAGATTTATCTTCTATATGAAATAAATAAAAGCATTTGTTCAAATGGACATGGTTTGCCTATTTAAGAAGTCCTGTTTTACTTTTTTTATTCATCAGAAATTTAAAAAATGGAATATTCTTATGAAGTTAATCTGATAAGATTTCTCAACTCTTTTGATTCACACTTTCTTAGATACAGAGATTTTTTTGGTTAGGAAACAGAAAATCTGTTTTTTCAAGAATAAACCTCATCAGTGAGTCTTCTATTCGTTTTCCCTCCTCGGAGGTTTTGACATGAATTTACTAAAGTATCATTAGTTCAGTAATTGTGGCTGGAGAGTGATGATTATTTACAAGGAGAGGGATCCCAACACCTTCAGGGAATCCTCTGTTGGACCAGCAACTAGTATTTAGAGAAATCCTTTATGATCAAGATGAAGATTTGACCTCCCTAGACTCTTGCTTTCATCTTCCCCCTAACTGCCCTCCCCTTCCCCTGCAATGCACACATAGTTAATCTTACAGACAATAACCTTTGTCACGAAGCACTGATGGCACATCCCCATTGAACTAACAGCCTCACTGTGTGCCCTCCCTTGGAATATGCTGTTTTAATTAGGAAGATGGATCTAGGAGTTTATATGTTCTGTTGTGCTATAATTCCTGCCTTTACAGTAATTTTCTCCTGCTTTTCACACTATAATGTGCCATAAATCCTAGTTAGGCTGTTACACTGGCCTGCTGCTAGTCAGAGTCAATATTTCAGGCCTTTTGTTGCCATGGTAACCTTCTGCCATATGCCCGTTCACTGGAATATGATACAGTCTCCTGGGGAAATTGCTATGAACTTGATCATCACATGGATTTAGGTATCCTGATGCAGCGGTTCTGCCCCATCTCGCTTCGCCACCCACTGACTTCTTACTGTTCTCAATTGCTTTGTGCATGTGCATACATATGTGTGAACACTCATGCACATATGTACTTTGCCAAGGCAGATACATGAGAGAAGGAAGCAAACAAATCATGGGAAATACGAGTCTTTCTACTGTCCTCATGAAAGGTTAATCTTGGAAAACAAAATACTTCCAAGAGTTTTAAAATAAGGAATCAAGGAAGGGTCTCTATAGGCTTTGTTCCACCCACACTATTTCTTCTTGCCTCCAATTGCCTTCCTAGGTTTTCATTCCAACCAGATCTTCATTCATCTTTAAATACAAGAATATTTCTTTCCAACTTTATATATAGCATGTGGTCCTGCTTTAAATCCATTGTCTCCTAAATTCCTTTAGAGAAACTTAAAATTCAAACCCTGGTTGTCTCCCCTTTCTAGAACATTTTTTTTTCATTCTAAATATGTACCTACTCATTTTCTAAAAGTTTCCCTTGAATGTGTGGGGGAAATATGCACCTAGTAGTAATCAATATATCTGGAAAAAATCATTCTCTCATTCTGTACCTCATTTTCCTAGGCTCTAAGGGAACAGTGACATTACTCATTCCCAAGAGTTACTGTGGAGCTAAAACTAGAGGAAAATGGTGATTCTTGAAAGAATGTTCTAAAATGGAAGTTTCAAGATGTGCAAATTATTTTAAACAAACTTGTAAGCTCCTATTCTTCAATACCTCTTCAAAAAGTATTCAAAGTATTGCTGTACCAATGGGCATTACCATCATAGATATGTATTTATGTGGTCTAATTTACTAAATTAGGGTTTGGATAGAATTGAAGAAATAATGGCAAAGGAAGAATTTCTTTCTATTGTTTGCATGTTCTCCTGGTCATCAGTAACATCTTTCCAGGTTCACATCTGTTCTCACTTCTAAGGCCTAGTAATGTTTCTCTGGTATATGGACCCATGTTGAAATTCTCACAGATTCAGAGGTTCAGTCCATTATCATCAAGGTAGGAGCATGGCAGCATCTAACCAGGCAATGTACAGGCAGAGGTGAGAGTTTTACATCTTCATCTGAAGGCTGCTAGTGGGAGACTGAATTCCAGGCAGCTAGGATGAGGTCTTTTTTTTTTTTCCCTTTATTTTTCTTTTCTTTTCTTTTCTTTTTTTTTTTTTTTGATATTTTTATTTACATTCCAAATGTTATCCCTTTTCCCAGTTTCCTGTCCATAAACCCCATATCTCATCCCTCCTCTGCCTTCTTCTATGAGGGTATTCCCCCTCCCCACCCACCCACCCTGACATTCCCCTACACTGGGGGATTTGGCCTTGGCAGGACCAAGGGCTTCTCCTCCCACTGGTGCCCAACAAGGCCACAGGATAAGGTCTTATAGCCCACACCCACAGTGACACACCTACTCCAACAGTGCCACTCCCTGGGCCAAGGATATATAAACCATCACATTCTACTCCCTGGCCACCACATGTTTGTTGAAACATGTGAGTCTGTGGAGGCCATACCTAAACATAGCATAATAAAATAGTATATCTAGTCCAATTTCCAATTTCCCTGTAGTCTATTGCAGTCTCAACAAAAGTCCAAAGTTCAAAGTCTCTTCTGAGATTCATCCAATCATTTAACCATAATTCCCAAAGCAAGGCAGGAAACCCGCTGGGCAAACTCAAAACTCTGCATCTCCATGGCTGATGTCAAAGCAGTTTTCAAATTTCCAACTCCTTTTTCATCTTTGTTGATTGCAACAAACTTCTTTCTCCTGGGCTGGTTCCATTCCCTGTTAGCAGCTTTCCTCAGCAGATACCTATGGCTCTAGCATCTTGAAAATCTTGGGGTCTCCGAGGCAACTTCAATGTTACAGCTTCTTGTTTCAATGTTTGGGATCCACACATGATCTTCTGGGCTCCTCTTACCGGGTGGCATCACATCTCCAGCTCTGCTCTCTATAGCACTCTGAGCTCAGGTTGATCCAGTCCACTGCTGCTGCTGTTCTTGGTGACCATCTATGGTACTGGACTCTCCAATATGTTGTGTCTTTCACTGCAACTAGGCTTACTAATAGCCACTTATAGCCTCTCTTCATGGTGCCCAGCCTCAACTCCTTTGCATGACCCCTTCAGTCCTGGGCCCTCAATTGCAACCGAGGCTGCACCTTCACCAATGACCTTCCATGGCCTCTCACAGTGCCAAGCCTCAGCTGCTCTTCATGACCCCTTTATGCTATCAAAACCAGTACCACCTGGTGACTTTTACACATTACCAAGTACAGGCATAGCACAAGGAACAACCTTGGCTCTCTCTGGAACAAAGCTTCTTTGTGCTCTCAGAAAACACTTCCCAGAAGATTTCACCTCAGTGATGCTGGTCTCTCCTTAGTCACTGCTAACTTTTTAGCTCCAGCTAACAAGCGTCAATTGTCCCAGCAGTCACTTTTATTTTTCACTCTAAAGCCAGAGTCACATGGCTGAAGCTGCCAAGTTCTGCTGCTTGCTGGGGCTCGAATATGACCCCCCCTTATTCTATTGTCAACTTTCTGTTTTCAGATTCCCTCTCTGCCTAAACTTGGCTTTCCTGGTACTTGCTCTGTAGATTGACCTTGAACTCAGAGATCTGCGTGGCTCAGTCTTCTGTAATGCTGGAATTAAAGGCGTGTACCACAGTGCCTGGATCTAAATTTAGCTGGGTAGGGTCTTGTCCCAAAATCCCTTAATCTGTTATCTCCTAGAACATAGGATTCAGTTCCATTTCACTTCCTGGTGCCCCTTTAATACTTGAACCATATGTTTTTTCTTTCTAAGCTTCCTATGCTTGTTCAAAACTCTCTTCATGAGACTTAACCAGACAACAAAGTCCCCGCTGGCCTTTTCTTGAGACTTCATTTGTCAATACAAATCTCTTTACCTTGGACTCAGGTAGACTCCTTATACAATAGCAAAAAGCGGCCACATTCTTCACCAAAATACCACAAAAACAGTTTCTAGAACACATTCTAAAATTCTTCTTCACTGAAACCTCTTGGGCCAGGTCCACACAATTCAAATCACCATCAGTAACAAAGTCTTCCATATTCCTACTCAGACACACCATTAAGCCCCATTTAAAGCATTCTGCTGCTTTCCAAATGCTAAGATCCCAAATCCACAGTTTTCCAAACAAAAGCATGGTCAGGGCTATCACAGCAATACCCCAGTCCCTGGTACCAACTTCTGCCTTAGGGTTTTACTGCTATGAACAGACACCATGATCAAGGCAAATCTTAGAAAGAACAACATTTAACTGTGGCTGGCTTATAGGTTCAGAGGTTCAGTACATCATCATCAAGGACCACAGTGATTTTCTAGAAGTTTCCAACAACTGGTCTCTATCTCCCAAGAAAATCAGGTCAAGGGTTCAAGGAAGAATCTCTTTTCCAAACTTCATAAACTCATGGGATTCTCAAACTATAAGCTTCATATACATACTTTATTTTTATTTTGCAGGTATAGTTAGATAATTATTTTTGTATAATCCAAAAGCCGTTGATTGGCAAATTTGATCAGTTTAAAAATTAAGATTCGGAGTATCTTCTGGGAGGGCCTTATTTTGGATTGAGGCTCTATTTTGTGCTGTATTTGGTAGCTATTTGCATAGTAAGAAAACACATAAGCATCTAACTGACAATATTTTATGAATGAACAAGTGAATCAATGGATCGATGAATTGCTCTTTAAGCATATAGTGAAAATCCCTTCAATGTGAATGTTACCTTTTAAAATGGAGAATATAAGCAACAGATTGAAACAAAACTGAATAAGACAGTTCTGCCAAATATTTCACCTCATCAACTAAACAAGGTTAGAGGCATTCCTTTCTTGGCTGCTACAAAATGGCATTTACATTTAAGAACTACAAGCTGATTAATGTTTCTTATGCTAATTCACTCCATTAAAAATAACCCCTTTCCTACTCAATGCACTCTTTTATACAGTATAGTACTTGCAACATTTGACAGCAATTATATTATTATTTTTTTTTACAACCAGGAATTGCTTCTTACCTCTCCAGAGATAGAGAAGCGAGATTCTTATGGTGAATATGCATTTGTTCTACATATCCCCGTGTTTCAAAATGAGCTAGCATTGTCACCATGAGTTTATTGCCATAATTGACAGCTGAATGGGTAAGAAATTAAGTATATGTAAAAAATAGGATTAGGGAGAATCTTGTAATTATTATGAAGGCAAGCATAGTTGTTATAACTTATTTTATTTTCCAAGAATGTTAAATCATTTATATATATATATATATATATATATATATATATATATATTTCTGTTTCAAGATAACCAAGAAAATATGAATTGGTGAGGTATGGAGGGAAGAGGACTCAGTCCAGGGCACTAAGAGTGCGATCATAGACAAGCTGTGGCATATCTCTAGGTGGCATTGCTGCTGTGGGTTAGCAGGGTTTGATATGGAGTCCACACAGACACAAGACATCTCACAAAGGCTCATCACAGGACAGATAATCTCAGACATCTGACCCTTGCCAGATGCTATTCTTCACCAATGAAGGTAGAGTCCCCTGAGAAGGCGTCAGTTATCTTTCCATCATGCTTCTCATGATGGGCATATCTCAATCACACGAAGCCCTGCTAAAACACTAGGGTCTGGGCTCCCTGGTGTTACTAAAACGTAACTGGTTAGGGATTTGTGTTCCTACTAAGTCCCAGGTAATGTTGATGATGTCCATAATGGGACCAGACATTAATAGCCACTTTTCCCAACTCAGCAAGGCAGACAGAACTTCTGAAAACTAGGAAACTAGCATAAGTATGTAATTCAGCCTGCAGATAAATAATGATATGAAAACACAGAGGTCACCCGTCTTCTTAACATCAGCTAAATCCCAAGGTTATATAAAATTACCTAAGTAGACCAAATAAGTCTATGGGAAAGATGTAGCCTATAAGAAACCTTTATGATTGGTGCAGTATGTGACCAAATTAGTGTAGAGCCAGTTTAAATAATTACTCACTCTGCAGTGAGTTCCTGCACCTAGATGATGCAGGAATACTCTGAGCAGGCTGTTGAAAGTGTAACCACTTATGTAAATCAAAGGGTGGTTCAGGAGTTATGCTCTGCACTCGGTCCTAAATGGAAGGTTCTTAACATGTTCCTTCCCCCAAGGCTCAAAGAGATCTATTCAGAAGAAAAGGTAGAAAGACTTTTAAGAGCCAAATGTGGCCGACAACTTCCAGACACAACAAGTCTGAGATACATATGAACTCATATAGACTATGTTAGTCCATACAAGACCTGCATGTGTACAAAACAAAATTCCACCACATATGAGGGGGGACAGACAAAAGTCCCACTGGTAAACTTCAAGGCATACCATTTAGGAACTCCATTTTTATAAATAAGATTTTCTTAATTTAAAACATAACATCATTTTCTTTTCTCCATTTTCCAACCTTTCCCATGAACTCTGAACTCTGCCTTGTTCTCTCAAATTCACAGCCTCTGACCTTTCTTCTTTGTCATCAAACACACACACACACACACACACACACACACACACACACACAAGTTCTAAATATATCAATACTTTCCAGTCCAAATAATGTTGCTTGCCTATGATTTCAAGGGCTGATCACTAGGAAAGGTGATTGTGACGGTTTGCATATGCTTGGCCCAGGGACTGGCACTATTAGAAGATGTGGCCTTGTTGGAGGAAGTGCATCACTGTGAGGTGGGCTTGGAGACCGTCCTCCTAGCTCCTCTTAGGATGCTGAGTCTGTTCCTGCCTTCTTTCAGGTGAAGATGTAGAACTCAGCTCTTCCTGTACCTTGCCTGCCTGGATGCTGCCATGCTCCCGCCTTGATGATAATGGACTGGACCTCTGAACCTGTAAACCAGCCCCAATTAAATATTGTCCTTTATAAAACTTACATTTGGTCATGGTGTCTGTTCACAGTATTAAGTCGCTAACTAAGACAGTGTCCCACCAGCAACACAGAAGTGAGGTCTTATAAACAGACACTTGAAGTTGTCACTTCTCAAATTGATAGCATAGGGGATTAAGGCCAGCCCTAAGTTCAATGGTGGGCTTCAATTAGAAGGCCATGAAGAGGCATATGTGTACATACATAAGCCCTAAGTTCAATGGTGGGCTTCAATTAGAAGGCCATGAAGAGGCATATGTGTACATACATAGCCACTGAGACAGGACAGATGCTGCCAAGAGCAAAAGAACATTGAGCATCAACGGCCACAATTACTACCACCATTAGTAGATACCAAAACTAGGAAAAGGAACGGAAAGATTTTCTGCCGTGGTTCTGAAGGAAGACTAGCCGTTGACTTTGAGCTTTGAAACACACATTTATGTTACATCCACCCTGCTTCTCTTTGTAAGTTGTCACAGAACTCAAGGAAATTAAATTTTAATTACATTGGAAGCTATTTGTACCCACTTAACCTTGAGTAGACAACTTGTGCAAAATAGGTTCTCAATAAATATTTGTCTCAGGGCTCACACATTACTGCAGAGCTGGCACGTACAGTATTTGGATTTACAATATTTCTTCAATGCAATGTCTTCCAGTCACGCTTTTTGGATGCCCTCAGATACAGAACATGCATCTCACCTGCCTTCCTTTATTCTCAACGTCAGACCGAATAAGTGCTCAATAAATGATCATCAATTTCCCTATATACCACATAAAAACATTACTTGTGTACTCCTCTCCCCTTCCCTCCCCTCCTCCCCTCCCCTCTCTTCTTCCAGCTATAAAAGAAAACATATTTTGAGATAGAATATATATTCTGGAACATTTCTGAGAAAGTGGGGCAAAAACGAGTGCCAGAAACAAGAGCACATTGAAGTATTTTCTCTAAAGAAAGAAATAGGCTTCCACAGCTGTGGGCAGAAGGGGGCTCAAAATACTACATGGTGAATGAATAGTTTGAGGATGGAAGACTGGGATCTGAACTGAGAACTGGTGTTTTGCTCGCGCTCACAGAATACAAATTAATGGGATTATGGTCTTGGAAGTGGAGAGAGACTACCTAGGAGCAGAAGAGTCGGACATGGAGAGTTTCTTAGAATAACAGAAAGGTACAGACATTGTGAGCTCTGAAAATAATTAAGCATTTAGGAGGTGTGGCCTCTGACACCAGATTAAGTTGCCTTCTTTGAAGATGTACAGAACCCCAGGTTTGATGTTTAAAAAGTCTAAAATACCTTTATTCCTTCTGTCCTATTCTTTTTTCCCCCAAGCGCAATTCCTTTTAGGTATGACAGCACGCACCTGTGCTCCCTAGTGCTTGGGAGGTTAAAGCAGGAGGATCACATACCGGAAGCCAGTCAGGGCTACCAAATGAAACTGAGGCCAGCCTAGACCGTACCAATGAGAAATGTTTCAGAATCAATGAACTGACACTTTTCTTTTTGATGTAGCCACAAATTTGGGACAGGGAAAGTAGTGAAAGGATTTACCAGAAGCATTAGCGTCAAGCCTCTAAGAATCTTGAAGAATTCAAATCATCCTTTCTGGTATCGTTGGTTAAAACAAGTGTCTTCTTCCTATTTAACTTCCAGAGAGGTGGAGAGCATAGCTCTGCTAGCTTTCAAGGAATCACGGTGTGCCTTGGCTGAAGTGATCGGAGTTGCCAAGTTTTGGTTTTGAAGCAAACTTCCCCATCTTCTACATTATGTTGCAAAAAACTTTCCATAGGGCATGCTAGGAGTATCCTAGTATTCCACAGTTGAATTAAATGGAAAATAGAGGAGTCAGATGACTACTTTTTAGTGTGGCCTGGGAAAGTTCACAGGGCAAGCTCATTCCAGGGAAGGAAGCAGACAATACTGCTTCAGCCTCTCCTGGGGATGCTGCATTTGTTTGCACTCATTGAAGACGTAGCCAGGGGGAAGAATAGACAGCTCACAGAGAGCTCTGAACATTGAGCTACCTGTCAATTTACTGTCTCTACTTTGATCTAGGATGGTGGCTGATAGACACTGTTAGAGCGAGGAGTAGTATACAGGAGCTCGGGGTCATTATTGAGACTACATCTACAAACTGAAATGTGACTTGTAAATCAGCCTGCTGACCCTTTAAGCAGGCAGAGAAGCTTATTAAGCAAGAGGGCTTTGAGAGGCTGTCCGACACTTCATTTGCATTCTATGTAAATTTACGGTTTGACTGGCCTAGCTATCAGCCAGTGACTTTTAGCTAAAGATTGTCTGACCACTGTCAATGTGCCTCTTAGAAGACATGGAGTCTTGTCCTTAATCACTCACAGGCTTCAAATCATGCTGCACAAGCTCATCTTGCAGTCCTCTGGCCACTCATCCTAAAGTGCTGGAAATAAACTCTAGCATTCAGCCAAATTCATGAAGTCTGGAATTTGAATGTCTTTATGTCTTTCCAAAATAAAGAAAAGGGGGTGTGTGTCAATGGTTCAGGTATAAGGCATATCTTAACAACTTTACTTTTTAATACACGCTTTATGGTGATTTAGATACTAAATAATGGTGCTCAAGAGAAACATAAGTTTATGTGAAGTAATGCTCCATTCCACCAATAAACAAATATTCAAAACTCAAAGGTCTGTAGCTATTATTGCTGATTTGAACATTCAATTGTTCATTCATTCTTTCAATAAACATTTGTGGAATTCCAATTGGTCTATATAAGACATGGGTTCCAGTACCAGCTCTCTTACGGTTGAGAGACACATAAACCGTTACAGGAAAACCAAATCTGACCAGATGCGTTCTCAAGGGATAAGAAGATGTAATGGTCCAATTGGAAACATCGATCAGATTTTGAAAAAGATTTGTGAACATTACATTTCATCACAAGACACTTGAAGACTCAAGTAGACTAACTATGTATTTAAAGGTAAAGTCATGCCTTTTTGCCATATTTAAACTCTGCCCCTTCTACTGACACCTTCTCTGTTCTTTGAGACTGCAGTAGGCTTTCCATGTACTTGTCTTCTGTAGGAGATCAGTCTTCTGCTTCTATTCCACAGAAAGAACAAAAAACAGATTTCCTTCTTTGAAGGAAAGGTTGCCTTTCTTTCATGGGATAACAGAGTGTTTAAGATCCCCTATTGACCAGTGGACCACAGTAGGGAGTTTTCTATTTTACAGATGTCTCCTTCTAGGTCAGATATGCAAGAGTGGAAAAATAAGTTTCATAATATAATGAAAAACTTCCCTCTGTCATGAATGATGACTGTGGATATTTTGTGTAAATTGGCTAAATTATTCAAAACATTTGACATAGCAGAGGCTCTGAGAGAGCTTCCCTGACACTGTTCCTTTACCTAGAATATGTCTTTTGTCTGGCATACTTCCTTTCATAGATATTTGCAATTTTGTACATAATTATATCAGATACTTTAAAAAGACATGGAACTCCAATTGAATGCTAACTCTACTATGTTCCATATGTAAATATATAAAAATTACATCTTTTTTCATTTACATTTTAATCAATATCAAGACAGTTACTATATTTTAAAATTGTAGATTATATCTAATAAAAATATGATTGAATAAAATGAAATGAATATTACAGTACATATCAGCATATCTTCCCATACATATCATGAGTATTGCATGAGTACTGCATATATGCACTTAGCTTGCATGAATGCATGGATTTACTTGTAATGGAATTGTGAAAGTGAATATAATTCTTTAAGGTATTAATTCGTGTTATTACTTTTCTCAGTTGTGTTTTATTGTTAGAACAAAATCTTTGTTGAAGTTTAGTTTCTGAACCATGAATGGAATTATATTCTTTCACATTCATACAACATTTTAAAAATGCATGCACACAAGGTGGAATAGACTTCCCTAGATGTAGTTACAAAGAGGTTTGGTCTTTAATTATTTTGGGTTAGAAAACCAACCGAAAGTAATGGCTTTAAACATGAAAATGGTTTTTTTTAAATGTATAAATCTCAAAAACACCTTGCAAGAGTTCTCATTTGTCTCATGGAGGCAGTTCATGAGGAGGCACCACCGCGCTGGATCACACCTCTTATGGAAAAGGGAACTGGCATGGTCTTCAGATCTTTGGCTTGTGGCTGTTAGTCATACAATATGGTGAAAACTGCAGGGGCCTCACAACAATCCTCGAGATTTCATGAGCCATCCAGTGGTCAAAACTGCACATTCTGAGTCTGAGCCCTTACACAAAGACAAAGATCACTGAGGAAGGGATGTTGGATCTCTATCCTGTTTGTTCTCTCAAAAACTAACACAATGCTCTATCTGGGTCAGTTGTTTAAAACAGGCTGTTAACTGGCTCTGTTTGTGGGTTTTCACTACTGGCCAATACAACATGATAGAGGCTAAAACTAACTAAGTTCTGCAATAAACACCAAGTAATAGGAAGAAGAGATTCATTGCACCAATAAAATGGCTAGACACTAGATGGAGGTATCAGGGAGAATGTGGACGTCTGAGCCAGACAGTTATGCATTTATGAACCACCTTCGCTGTTTACCAGATAAGTGACCTTGCTGGAGCATGTCAGCATCAGCGTTCAAACACTCAGTCCTCATAAATTAAATAGGAATGATACAAATGTATAGATTTTTACATCGAATAGTAAATGCGGTGATTTAGAAATCGGACTGTTAGAATCTCCTGGGACAATTTTTAAAATGATGATGTTTATATTACATTTATATAGACTGATGTCTATATTTTCAAAAGACTGCAGCCAAATTCTGCCCCCGGTCTCCTGAGGTTTTGAATTGCACTAGCCAATGATAGGTCATGACAAAAGAATTTCAAAATGCTATTCAGTTGACAGCCTGTGATGTGCATCCCAGTAAGATAACTAATGCTTGCAGAGATTATCTTAATAGCTGGTTATTAACAGGACTTCAAGAGATATTATCTTAAGATGTTCTGGGTAAAATAATAAAAGCCCATCGCACTGTTTACCAGTTAGCTACGTGATGCAGAATAAATTCTTCTCATTCTTGGAACTTCACTATCTGCATCTCGAAACTTGTTATCTGGTATGGCTATCTGACTTCAAGAGAAATAAAAGATATTGCAGTTAACTACATACAGTAGTTATGTCTACTGTGTTTGACATAGATATGGGGTAATGTTATTGTCATTATTATTACTTCCATTTCCTGCTGGCCTCAGAACCATGTATGAAGGGCACCCATGATATTAGATATCAACATAAATGATGATGCCTTTCAGGACAATTTTTAAAAGAGTCATGATGTTTTATTTTTAGACTTCTCTATAGACTATGTCATATACATTCTACCTAGATTAGTATTTGCTTTCAGAAAGTATTACTCAGATAACATCGTGACGATTTGAAATAACTAATTCAATCAAGTGATTATTTTTTTAGATAAAATTTCTGATCCCTAGCCTACTGGATCTGGTATAATTAACCTACAAAAATAGGCTGACTCAATAAATACGCATGCTGACAAATTCCAGTAATACTCATATATTTAGGTCAGTGCCGCTTGCTGACTTGTATAGAGTAAATATTCCAAAATTTAACTTTTGTTTTAATCGATATGTGCTTTTTAAAGCCTTTTTCTTAATATTCTATTAAACTTGTTCTTGCTTCCTCTCAATACTTTAAAATGCAGTCAATCGTGCTGAATCCGTTGCATTCATAATAACATTATCGAGGGGTATGTTTTGTCTCTCTTCCTGCTTTAGTCTGCAGCCATACTAAAGGCTTCCTCAGGCCGCCATCCTGTTTCTTTGCTCTAAAGGGAGTGTGGAATGTCTTGCTCTGGTTTCTTGCCTTTCGCCTCATTTCTGGGACAGAGCCGTTTGCGTCTGTGTTTCTTGCTCTCTGTGTAATTCCCTTACAGACTATGGTAATTTGCTCTGCTGTGATTACAGTGTCTATCTGGATACACAACAGCCTGTGAGCAAAGCTGCTATCCTCACACTACCTGGAATAACAATTATCAGCCGGGTTCCTCATTACTTTCATGGTGGGAAGATTACCTGCTGAGTACTAAAGAAATCCCTCCTCTCTAGGAGGGAATGGAGGACACGGCTTTTAATACCTTTTCCTCTAGGGGAAGAAAAAGACAGAATCTACCTTTTCCTGAAAGCAGAATGTCTGAACGCTGTATTAGACAGATGCGCTATGACATGCTCAGTGGGGAAAGAACAACCAGCTGCAATCAGTTGGTGAAAACCAAGAAAACTTCATGGCAAGTTAGAAGACAGGACGGAGAGGTTAATAGGGAAAATTTCAACCTGTGCGATTTTCAATAATCATTTCCTTTAACCATACTCTACAGTGCTCCTATTTTGTGATGTGTGTATATGTGTGTGTGTGTGTGTGTGTGTGTGTAGGAGTGTGTGCGTGTGCACACTTGTGTGTGTGTCAGTTTGTTTGTTTTGCTAGCTTGCTTTAATATTTTTGTATTTGAGAGACAGAGAAAAACGTGAAGTTGAGTGAGTAGGGAGGTAGGGAGGATCGAGGCGAATTTGAGAAAGGGGATAATCAAAGACATTGTATGAAAAATTCTTAAAAAAATACCAGAGCCTATCTACACTTGACTGATAGTTCAATTTTCATTCAGTGTTTTCCCAGTTCTAATATTGTACATCTTTTGGTTTTATGATATTTATGCCATTTCTTGAAGACACTATGAGCACATCTCTAGTTTTGTTTTTTTTGTTTTTTTTTTTTTGTTTGTTTTTTTGGTAAGGTAATGCTGTTTTGCAGTTTCCAGGGTGTTTTCAAAATCTCCAGTTCATTTTAGTGCCATGAGTAAAAGAGGATGGAAACATTCACTCTATTTTAAAGAACAGGGAAATGGAGTGCTCAAAGCTCTAAGTCGCCTGCTCTGAATCCCCATTGTACTGAAAAGCACATCTATAGCCAGAACTACTATAATTAAGGTTCATCTATTGTCCTCCAAATAAATCCTATTTGGCTTTCACACTCTCCCTGAGACACAATCTCCAATGTGTAGGTAGTATTAAAATTTACCATGAAATAAAATACTAAAATCTCTGTAATCACTTTTTTTTTTAAATGTAGGCCACTCTGGTCTGTTTTACTTATTGCAGTAAATGTAGAGATTGAAAAGTAAATTTCGGGGCTCATATTGCCTGAATAAATGTTATATGACATTCTCAAGAGTTGTCATTGTCCCAAAATAAATATTACCCTGATTCAAAGCTCTACTTACAGCTTTCTTTCATTTAAAATAAAGGAGTTCTTTAGTTGCCATAAAAGGGTTACATTCACTAATATTTAGGGGAGACCTTTGTTCCTGAAGGCGTACACCAACATTGTTTACACGGTGTTGCCTTATTTCTGACCTCTGTTTACATGTCTGCAGATGTATGGTTGGGTTTTTACTGAGGCAGCAGACACAAATTGAGCTGCAGATGGTCTGGGGTGAATGCCACCTGGGAATGGAAAACAAATGACATGATGAATAAAAAAAAAAAAAACGGAAGTTGGAGAAAGTGTCACAGGAAGAGAACTTTTCCAGGGAATGGCTACAACTTGATTACCACCCAGAAACAACTTTTCGTTGTTGTGTCTAAGTCCACCAACATGGGATTCTTTAAGGCTGCCTTTGGCAAGCGCCATTCAGTTTTTGGTTAGTCTGAAAGAGATGTTTCTTTCATCAAGCAGCCTCCTTGGATGTCTCAAGGACAAAACTGAGGCAAGTCAAGTCTTAATTAACACCAGAGCGTCTATAATGTAATGCTACCTGTAACTGATACAATAAACCAGCAGTGATAAGTCCTTGCCGTGTGAGAAGCCTCGGATTCACAGAGCATGTCCACGTGTAATTACTTCTTTTCCCTCCATTTGAAAGGCAAGGGAGAGAAACCTCAGAAGACTTGCCAAGAGAGAAGTAACCGAGAGAGTCTCAAATCCATCTCACTCCGTTTTTCACTTGCTGTAGAGTTGGCTTCCTTTGACTGGCATGCATGATTCATAAGCAGAGAGGAATGGGAAGTAAATCGAACCTCTCCGCAGTGGCTCTGATGATGAAGACACACAGAAGAGGGAACTGTTGCTCTCCTCAGAGTACCTGAGAACCAGGCGAATATCACCAAGAGAGGTCTGAATGATGATGGCTGGAAAGCCCTGGCAGCTCTCACTGGAGAAGGAACCCGGATCCAGTTCTGAGCTGAGGGCCATGAATCACTCTAACATGTTGTCATTATATACCACAAAACACCACAGGGAGATAGACAAATAAGATCATCTGATAGTGGAAACTATCTTGGCTTCCTAAGGAAATCTCTTAGGAAAGGATCTACTCTCACATGGAGTTCCGCACACTCAGAAGTTGATGGGGATGGGCAGAAAAAGGCAGAGGTATAAATCATCATCTACAGACAGAACAGGAGGACAGAAAATATACTCTCAATAAAAGACACATGAAAATACAATACACAAAGCTAAGTTGCTGAGTTGAACACTATTTAAATAGTCTAGATATAACATTCAAAGTCTTAAACTGCCTGAATAGGGAAAGCGAAACAGAGACCTTTCTAGAAACAAATTGAAAAATCTAACCAATACTAACAATAACTATAGCAAAGCTTAATATTCATTGGACTTTTATGTTAAGTCAGCTATAATGAAAAAAGTGTTAAATGCATAAGTTTATTTAACTATAGTATATTATCTATTTTTAACTATATTACTTATATTTAAGTAATATACTTTACACTTATACTATCTAATTTGAACTATTTTAATTTTAACTATATCACTGGTCCTGCTTCATAGGACAGGATCCATGAAATTGAACATTTTTCTTCCCAACATTTAGTCATATTTTGTTCAGGTGAGCTTTTAACTCAAGACTTTGAGGCTCTGAAATGTTAGAGATAGGAGGCTGGGAATGTGTCTTAGTGGGCAAAGCACTTTTTCATACAAGCAGGATAATCTGAGTTTGAAACCCTGGGACCCATATGCAAATTGAGCACTGTAGCACCTGTCTGTAATCCAGGCCTTTCTATACAGAGAGGTGAGAGGTCAGGCCTGGGAACTCTGCCTGCTATCAGTGAACAACAGAGAGACATTATCTCAGAGAAGGTAGAAGGCGAGGATCAACATCCAAGGTTGGCCTTTGACCTCCATATATGTTCTTATGTTCTGTAGCACGTACATCCTGAGCACACACATATGAACACATATCAACACACACACACACTCACACCATGTCCATAAATACAAAAGGGCTCTAGGATTCTAAATATCTTCACAATTACAAAGTAAGTTAAAAGTGTTTCCATTCTAACACGTATAACACCTCATTGAGAAACAAGGCCACAATTGCAGATTAACTGATTGCTAATTTGAGAATGTCTTGCCCTCTCTGCTGGGTTAAGAGGGTTTGACTTTGAAGAGTCTTTATATACTGAACTCCAGCTCAGGTGATTTTTCTTCAGTGTGGTCTAATTTAAAAGAAGAGTAGTA
The DNA here is from genome assembly GCF_011064425.1 of Rattus rattus. Taxonomy (NCBI): domain Eukaryota; kingdom Metazoa; phylum Chordata; class Mammalia; order Rodentia; family Muridae; genus Rattus; species Rattus rattus. Next base: position 103,136,786 of record NC_046160.1, on the reverse strand, counting down.
AGCCCGTGATCCAGAGAACAACGTAGAGAGTGTTCTTAATACATAGATTACTGAAGTGGAAAAACAAACCTCATTCTCAAGTCTCCGTGTCAAGAGGTTCTTTGACATTTCCACTATGCCTTTGACTTTGCTCAGCATAGCACAAAACATCTAGCACTGGATAGTTTAACTTGAATAGCTGTCTCCTCTTCCTTAATCACCTCTTCCCTACCCCAAACCACAACTAGGCTGAAAGTCCCTTTGAGGCTAATCCTTAACCTTTTCTACATGACATTCTTCTCAATGTTATCTTTCAAATGTGTGAGAAGCTAGCGGAAGAGCCTACTCAGTGTAGTAGGTCAAGCCCCAGGACCCACATAAAGGCGGAAGGAAAGAATAGACTACCCAAAGCTCTCTGGCATCCACATATGCTTTGCAGTACACGTGTGTGCACGCACACACACACACACACACACACACACACACACACACATTGTATACTCAAATAGCACTTAATAATAGATTAATTATTCTTTAAGTGTGTTAAGTGCCTACAGGAATCAAAACTACCAAAAGTTATAGGTAAGGGCACATGACAAGTTTGTTAGTTTTTGCTTTGTGAACCACAGCTAAGAAACATTTGCCAAAAGTTATGGTTCAGGTAAAATCAGGCTAGATTTCGTAGTTAAGGAGACTGCCAGTGTAATGAAAGAAAATCACTGGCTCGATTTAAACCACGGTGACGGTGACGATAAATCTACAAAGTGTCAACTAGTACAGTTACATTATAAAGGGGAGGAGGGTATTCAACAATTCAAGTATGATAACATTAATAAAGCCTCTTGGGAAAGCAGTGAATAGTAAGAGGAAATGAAACTATGAGAATTTAAATTTATCTAGAAAGCTTACACAAGATAATAAAGGGAAGCACGCATTACAGCCAGCTCCATTCTGATATGATAAATCTGAGGCTAGTACAGGCAGAAGGGCAGAAGGGATTGGGTGAACCATCCTGCTCTGTGATTTATTATTCTAATAGTTCCACAGAAAATTTAAATGTATGCTGTAGCCAGGACAGAGAAGCTCTGAGCATTGTGGTTTTACACTGGTGAACAATACAAACTCTTTTCCACATTGGGCAACAGATCAGGCAAAAAGAAAAACAATGGCACTTCATAGAATTTACAAGCGATGAAAAAAGGGAAGTGTCAATTCAATTTTCTTTCTTGCACGAAAAGAAGTGACTGAAAGGCGATCCAGAGATAAATATTAAATTTGCCTCCACGGGACACATGATGGAATCATACAATTACTTCCATTGTCCTTAGAGAGAAGAGGGTGAATATGTTTGGGGAATTTGCATATCCATTTCATCACCAGGAGGACAGGTACAAATTCGAAGCCTCATGTGCAGAGAATTTCAAGGCACCAGAAGCTTCAATGCCAAGCTAACATGTGCTAATTGTAGGTGTCTTTATATTTTGTGGTGTGTCATAAAAGTTCACCCTGCCCAGCCACCCTTTCTAATCAGCTGATGTTCAGGTTTAAAGAAGAAGAGGGTGGGTAATAGTTTACTTAAGAAATGAAAGAACGAGTACCCAATGATAAAATACATGGGAAGCAGGGAAGTAGTTTGATATTATCAAAACGTTGCCAGACCTATCCAACACTGGTTCTACCTTTCTGCCCTTTATCCCATAATGCAGCGGAATAGAAATACAGGCTTCAGAGTTCGAGCCTACGATTCTAATTCCAAGTTTGGTTTCACTATCTTTTTCCTATGTAAGATAGGAAAGTTAACCATAAAGTTGAAACCTGGATTCTTTATTTACAAAGTAGAGATATTATATCTCACTTGCTTTATTCTTTTGTTGATTGGAAAACATGTGAATTTCAAATATTTAACAATATAAATTCCTGGACAAGGAAACATGTCTCTGTTTCCTCCTTTGAGCTTATCTTGTAGATTCCCATTCCCTCCTGCAGTTTTACCAAGGCAGTAATAGCTACCAACAGCATATGCATTCTTTCAGAGTTATTCTATGTCCATTATTCTATTACAAATTTGAGGATTGATAATGTAAGGATGTTCTGTACTTAACGTGTATTTACTTTCTAAACTCTGACAATAGCTCAATGGTTATCAGAGAGGAGCAAATGGAGGCACAAAGAAGACAAATGGTTAAATATGTTATGAGATTAAAATTATAACCCAATAATGATGTCTAGATGATGCTGTTTTACAATATAAAGGAGAAAGCGTTCATCATAAGTATTCAGGTAGTAATTAAAGTTTGTTTAGAGTACTGAATATGGAAACATGAGTGTATTATGCAAGGAAATAATATATGAGTTCTTAATCTTCAAGGACAAACATTAGACCAGATGCCACCAAATTCCTGATGCGTTGGGTCTTTTTCCTAGCAAAGCATGTTACATGTTAAATGGAAGCATGTTGACATGATACAATAACATCTGTTTTTTTTTCATTTTGGGTTATGATAACTGCTACAGTAGATTATTAAATACCTATAGTTTTCTTATTGTTTATTCCTCTTAATATTGTGAAATTACAAAAGTAGACAGTAAGAGAAGACACAAACCTTTGCACACTTAAGTAAAGGCACTTCCTTAGTAGTTAACGTTGAATTATTCATAGATTCCAAGAAATAAAGAATGGAAAACTCCCATTTTTCAGGGGTACTGAGAATGCATCCCAGCTCTACATTTTCCAGAGAAAATGAAGCATGAGAGACAAAGTCTAGATGGCAAGTAGAATCAAGATTCTGTGATTGAAGGGCAAAGACCTAGAAGCTCCTCTTTTTCTGGTGATAATAGAGAATTCAAGAACTTTCGGAGATCAAAGAGTTCAGTATTTCACAAAGTCTTTCAAGGAACACTGGCCTACAGAGATATTGTGTCCCAAGTGCATTTTACTATTGAATAAACTGAGAAATAGTGCATACCCTACCTTTTGGAATTAGGTAAGGCAGAATAGCACAGAAAGAGTTCTGAGAGGAATTCTTGTGAGGAAGAACAGAATACATGTTTTAGTTTTGTGTATTCAGAGTTTTCCCAAGTTCATTTATTTCAAAACTATGTTTGCTTCCTTGAAACACCTGTCTACAGCAGATAGGACCTTCACATGTGCTATGAAAACATTAAAGTGACTGAATTAGTGTCATCCATGGACACATATATATCCTTACTTGCCTGCCCCTCAAGCCAACGTGGCATCCTTCCTCGTTACTGAAACAGGAAACTGCTGCCTATGGAAGTCACCATGGTTACCAATAAATGCTGATATGCTGGAATATCTATGTATCAGGATCTTTATATGTTGTGATGGAGCTCCTGCTCAAAGTTCTCCTACCACGATTTTTTATAAAGAAAAGCTGTGTTGAAACAATTTCTGGATTCTTCTAATGGCCAACCTCAGAGGAACTTCATCTAGAGATCCTGATGGACTGTTTCTACTGTCACCTTTGCTGCTTTCTCACCCACCTGACTCACATGCAGAGCACACAGCATACATATCACATACATCAGTGTTGTAGTAGGAATAGTAATTGAATATAGAGAATAATGGAAACCCATCTTAAATGGTTTATACAAGCAGTGGTAGCACACACATTTAATCCAGGCAGAGGCAGACAGATCTCAAGACCAGAGTTCAAGACCAGCCTAGCCTATTGAAAAAATTCCATGACAGTCAAGGTCACACAGAAAAACTCTGTCTTGAAAAATCAAGTAGTAGAAGTAGTAGTAGTGGTAGTAGTAGTAGAAGTAGTAGTAGTAGTAGTAGTAGTAGTAGTAGTAGTAGAAGTAGTAGTAGTAGTAGTAATAGTAGTAGTAGTAACAGCAGTAGCAGTAGCAGAAGTAATAATTTTATTAGTTAAAGATGGGAAGTGTGTATTCTAGAGCAAACGAACACAATTGGAGGAAATGGTCCAAAGCCAACTAAATGTTCACAATTTGCCTCACTGTGCCATGCCAACATCTTACTTCTATAAGTCTCTTCCACAAATGACTATGCTAAAGTTGACAGTCTTTGAACTTAAGATTACAGTCCACAGAACTATATTCCCATAGTCGCAATTCTGAAATGCTCTCACAGGCATTTCAACTCCATAGGAGGGGACTTTTGTGCGCACAATCCGGCTATTGCTGAAAGTACTCAGATCCTACATCAAGTTCTCGCCATCTTAGGGCAGAAGCAGCTGTCATTGGAACATAGGGAGGACTGCAGTGATCCAGCTTTGCTAACAGTCTTAAACATCAACTCGTACCTGCCACAACACACTCCTGAGCCCACCGTGCACAGTTCTCCCCTGACAGGCACCTCAGCGGGAGCCCCTCATCCTATCACTTCCTTCATCCAGCAGAAAACACTGCCAGACAAAGTGAACACCTTATGCCCAGGAATTCTCAAATCACGCTAGGAGCCTCAGAGTATTCAGCTCAGAGATGATTTTAGGAAATAAATAGATTGAAGGTTTTGTCCTGAAAGAAAAGAAGATGACAAAGGAGGAGAAACAGGAAGAGGAGGAGGAGGAGGAGGAGGAGGAGGAGGAGGACGAGGACGAGGACGAGGACGAGGAGGAGGACGAGGACGAGGACGAGGACGAGGACGAGGACGAGGACGAGGAGGAGCAGGAGAGGGAAAACCTTTCAGATTTTGAGAAGAAATTTTTAAAAAGTAAGTATGTCTTTAAAGAAAAGTACACAGTAACTGAAAACAGAAAAGTTGGGAAGCAAACCACCCGTAGTCCATGTGCAGAACCTAAAGGGAGAAATGAAAATGTCTTTTGAAATACTTGTTTGGTTCCTGCAATCAACTCAAGACAGATAACACATAGCCACTTTGAAAACTAGAAAGCTCTGAAGGTTGGCCTCTCTGGGTTATTTTTTTGTATTCACTTATTCCCTCATTCAGCTTGTACTTCAGGATGTTAATGGGCTCATTATGAGTTAGGCTCTATAATCAAGAGATACAAACTTCAATTTTAATCATTATCTATTCATTCAGCAAAATGAGGGAGTAATAATTGTTCAAGACTTACCATGTACATCAGCTTCTACTATGTGCTAAGGATAAAGAATAATCAGACATGTCTTCTCTGTTCCTAAATCTTGTGGTTTAAGTGCTTATTTGCATATGTACACCAAGGACAATAGACCTCGGTTGCATCACGGTAGAACTGCATATAAAGTGCTATAGAAACACACCACTTCTTCCTAGCTCCCCGGCATGAAATATTTATTTTCACAACTCACTTTTGTTTTATTCTACTGATAATACATTGACATCTGAGCAAGGCATGCAATGACAGGAACAGCTCCCTGACACTCAGTTCTAATCAGCCACCCAGCAGGAGGCATCAGACAGCGGTGACCCCATGACTGGTATTGGATGCAACTCCAGCTTAGAATGTCTCCTGTGTGGCCGAGCTGACCCCAGGCTGGATGTGAAGCTCAGCAAACTGCATGAATCCTTTGTGTCAGAGTAGTGCCCAGGGGAACATTTTGCCTGGCCATTTGATCTTTGGGATGAGACAAGAAATAGATCACCAGGAAGAAAATTATATCAACACACTAGCAAAGGTTGGGTGACTTCCTGAGACTTTTTGTTTAGTTTGAAAATTAGAAGATGAAATTCTATGTTAGAAGAAGTCACCATCTCAAATTCATTATGTGATGATGGGTACTTCTTTGTCACTATAGCAGAATGCTTGACAGAAAACTGAAGGGAGAAAAGCTTCATTTAGGTTCATGATTGCAGAGGGCTAATCAATGGTTGTTGAATTTGTGTCTATGTCGAATGAGAACATATTGGGTGACTTTCTCCTATTCCATCTACATTTCCTTCAAAGACTATGGGGTAGAGTTCCAACCTTTAACGTAAGGTTTTCTTCCTCAGTTAATACTCCCTGGCAACTGTCACAGACATACACAGATGGTGGTCATCACCAATCTCCTAGGTGATTGTCTGTCTAGTCAAATTGACATTGAAGTCTAACCACCACATATGACAAGCACATTTACTCAGCTTGTCAAGGAACTTTATATGAAAGTATTCATGACAATTTCTTTTGTTGCTGTTGCCCTTGGTTTTTATGAGACAGATCTTTGCCATGTAACTTAGGAAGTCCTGGAACTCTCTCAACCAACCAATCTTGTCTCAAACTTGCAACAATTCTGCTTTCTGGGTTTTCAGTGCCAGGATTATAGCAATCCAATAGCCTATCTACCCCACCTTCTATCAAAAAAACAAACAAACAAACAAACAAAAACCCAAAAAAACAAAAAACAACAACAAAAAAACCCTCAGAGTTCAGCATGCCAAAGGACGTCTTTCAAATACATAACTGATATTTCACACTAAACCTACCCTTTCCAATGCGACATTTTGTAAGTCATCTCACATTCACACAATCCATTCATTCCTTTCTTTGTCACTTTACCAGCTACTGAATGAATGCCAGTATCAACCCTAAAGTGATGCTTGTAGGACTTGGATGCAAGTAGTCAGAAAACAAGGGAAAGCTCCAAACAACGCTACCAGGTATGTACCACCGCATCTGTTCCTCCCACTAAATGCAAACTTATCTGTGGGTACATGGATGTCCTGGAAGTTTTGGAGTCTCCAGTCATTACCAGGGTTGCATTTTTAAAATGTTCTTCATAGGGCTTATTTATACAACGAGAACTCAAGTTGTATATGGATAAGCAAGAAATCTTGACAGGACATCCCAGCAGTAGTGTGCTAGATTGGGAATCTTAGAACAAGCTTGATTGCTTTCCTCATGTGTGTTCTTATCTTTTTTTTTTTTTTTTAAGAAAAGAAGCCATGTTCATAGGAGCATCTTTTAAGCTCCCACACTATTTGTGGAATTCTTACTATTTTGTTGGCCACCGAGTAACTGCCTAATAAACACTTAGCAGTCGGCCTATAGAATGTTCGAGCAACTTCCCCCTAACAGTTCTATATCATGAAGCAATTTGAGAGCCCTGCATTGGAGATTTAAAGTATCGAAGTAAAAGGTAGAATCTGAGAACTTCTAATCCATAAAAGCAATATGCTAGATTAATAGAACCACATAACATCAACATCCCTGCTGCTTGGCTATAAATCTAGGCTGGTGACAGTGTACTGAGAATGAAAGCACTCCAGAGCCATTCATATTTGTCATTGTCACATACAGAGCAAGTATGCAACACACCAAACCTTTGAGAGATCCCAGTCTCAAACAGAGAAGTGGGAGGAGGTTAGGGAGGGATTTTACAAATACGTGGGTCAAATTAAATAATTCTTACAATTCTGATCGCACTGTTCCAACCTGTGCAATCACATCAATGACAGCACCCACCCACCCTAGAAATATTTATTTTCTTTCAAAGGGAACCACGGAAGTCATGCAATGAGCTTTTCCCCATGTTTGCATCATAGAGAAACAGATATGCATCCTTCTTCGCAGCTATTGAATTGGATTTGGAGAAATTAAAGAAAGACTGGGAGCTACATTTTCACATAAATGACTTCAACTGTGTCAATAAATTATTAGCTTGGTACTTACTTGATAGATAGAAATAGTTGAGGAAATAACAATGTTTATTATGCACACATTGTTAAAGGGGCTGAACTAATAATAAATGAATTAATAAAGAAAGTTTAAGATCATGAGTAAGATTCATTCTTTCAACCATATTCATGCATTTTCAAACAGAATAGTTTCAGGGAGAATTAAAAACCAACTGCTCTACGAATGCTCTATGCTCATAAGATAAAATTGTAACTCTTGGCCAAAATAAACAGGCCTCAAAAACTCCTTTAGGTTTTACATATTGATGAGAAACAATACCACCCAAGCCATTTGTTAAACTGAGTTTTATGCCTGAGGAAACCTGACAAGCAAACGACTAAGAGATTCAAAGTTAGCGGCTAAAAATGTTGCTGTGTATAAGCTAATCTAATCTTAATATGTAGCCATTCATATGGAGAACAACAAAGGCACCCTTAAAAGAAAGGTCCACTGTGAATCATGAGTCTAGGCCCATTGGTGAGGCACATAAACATGTCGCATTGATAAATAGGCATATATAGCTGTAGAAGGCACTGATATCAGGCAACAAATAAACCATGGTCATGAGAGGTGATGTAGGGATATTCTAGACATACAGAAGGCTTTTCTCACCTTCTTTTCCTTTTTCTTCATCTCTCATTTATTTTTGGATAACATTGCAATAGTAGATTATTTGAGAAAACTTTATCTCTTATTCTATGGAAATAATGTTGGTTAGTAAGCATACTTGAAGCAATTACGAAATCAGGATGTAGGGTTGATTGGTCATTTGCAGGTAATCAATTTAATGCTTTGGACTTCTATAATGATTAAATAAACTCACATCTTTCTTTAAGCTAAAAGGATCTCATGAGCGTCAAACAAGATTAATTCTAGGATCAAGCCCAGTAGCTGATACATTATATGCCTTCAAAAGATACTTAAGGCTAAAGCAGATGGCTCAGTGAGTCAGTGCTTACTTCAAAAGCCTGATCTAGAGTTTGGCTCTCCAGAACCCTTTAAAATCAGGAAGCTGAAGCACATGTCTGGAAGCTTACAGTCTAGCTTCATTGCCATAAAATAGCTATGCACACCAAGAAAGAGTTGTCTCACAAACAAAAAGAAAGTGACAGACACCCAAGGCTGTCTTTTGGCTCTATATACTTCCATAGTACATGTGGCTGCACTCACCCATGTGAACACACACACACACACACACACACACACACACACACACATGCACTCACACACACATTCACACACACACACACACACTCACACACACACACACACACACACCATATGAATACATACCCATATATAATGAACACATTGATAAGGGGTACATTGATAAGGGGTTTCTTTTTAGGAGAGATGCTGCTAATAACTATAACCAAACAAGTTATATGTCTCCAAAATACACTGAGTATAAGTATGGCACCAGAAAATTCTAATATAATAATGAGAAGAAAACAAAACAAAGGGAAAGAAGAAAGAAAGAGAGAAAGGAAGAAAGAGAAGGAAAGAAAGAAAGGAAGAAAGAAAGGAAGAAAGAAAGAAGGAAAGAGGAAGGAAGGAAGGAAGGAAGGAGGGAAGGAAGAAAGAAAGAAAGAAAGAAAGAAAGAAAGAAAGAAAGAAAGAAAGAAAGAAAGAAAGAGAGAAGGAAGGAAGGAAAAAAAGAAAGAAAGAAAGAAAGAGAGCCACCTTAGTTTCAAACTATGGAATTCTTTTAGGTTGACATCGGACTTATTTAAACACCTTGAAAGGTAAGTTGGCACATAGACTGGGAAGCTTCGGAGTTCTTCTGCAGTAGCTGTGTAGACTGACAGATAAAATGATAAATCCACCATGAGGGAAATTCTCCTGTTGTCAGACTACTGAAACATGACATGATTACTTCCACAGACTGCAAGTAGCTTCTGACCCCAGCAAACTTAGAGAGATGAATGAGTTAGAATTAATTTGAAAAAACTATAGATAGTAAGCTCATGGGACCAATCCATTTATGTATTTATTACTTTTATTTTACTAGAACCACTACCACCAAAAATAAATCTCCGAGAACAAATGCTGCTTTTCGAGTGTACCCTGGCGAGAGCAATATAAAAATAATTTAGCACCAACCATGTAATTATGTGCATTTATTTCAACCTTCCATTACTAGAGATAACAAGATGAATAGTAAAATGTGAACTTTAACAATCCTGTAATTATAGCCACTGAACCATACATTATTGAAAGAATTGTGCAAAATCCAGATGCAAAAGAATCAACTTGGTATGTAAATAGAAAGCAAACAGAAGCATTATAAAGTGATAGGGAATTAATATAGAAAGTGAGGCACTTTTCAGAATCTTTTATAGCCGTGTTTTCATTTCCTTAACAAATGCTCAGCTTAGTCTCATTAGTTTGTCACATTTCTTATGAGTACATATTGTTCAACAGCCATATGCAGCCAGGCCAGATACTCCAGGATTTCTCTTTCTTTCCTTTCTTTCTTTTTTTTTTCTTTTCTTTTTTTTTCCTTTGGTCTAGAGTAAAATTAGGATCAATAGAGTCTTTTTTCATGAGCACGTTATTTAATGAAGGAAATAATACATACATCACTAGGATTTCTTGAGCTTTGCAAAAACTTGTGCTCTTCTTACGAGCCCTATACCTAACAGCTACATTTAGGAGAGTGTGGGCTTTCTTATGTATCAGAATAAGCAAGTCAAACTAGAATGTGGCGATAAGTTCCAGTCATCAGTAGATGGTTTAGGATTTTTTGAGGACGATCTGTGGTGCTGCAGAGCTCCGTCAGCATCACAGAGATGAGGTAGGAAGGCAGTTTATTCATTACAAAGAGAAACCTCGAGGGCTGATTTGATATTCATCACAGGCAATAATTTAATACACACCATGAAAATGTTTTTACATAGTTGAGTGATCAATGATACTCAATTATGCTTACCTGGAAAGGAGAAGTGATAATGCATGACAAAAATAAATAAAAAGAATGCTCTATGTTATGTTGGGAATTAATGTTATAAAGGGATATAGAAGAGTAGAAGGGGAGAGCAGGGGTTAGAATATTAATAAGCCTAATGAAAATTTATTTAGACTAATATTAAAACTCTTCATCTACTAATGTTTATGTTGACTAATAATATTTTAGAAAAAATCAAAACAAGTAAAAGTAATACGTTGCTTGATCTATAAAATTGGCAATCAAGACACAAGTATCTCTACACATTTTATAAATGCCATTGGTGGGCAGTGGTGGAATGAGTAGTCAGGTACAGTCGCCATGGAGTTCTGGTTTGTCTTCAGTTTTCCAATGATGTCTGTAAGATGTAATGAATTAAGAAGATGAATGTTCTCCTCATGGGGCAAAGTTCTTGAGAAATAGAATCTGGCCGTGAGAATTTTACTTTTTTTTCTGTCAGAGAAAAATAAAAAGGATGATGAGGTGAAATGTGGAGAAGCAGGAGTGAATGAAGGGGAGTTATGAGGAGAGAGAGCCATGTTGGTAAGATGGCTTAGTGAGTAAAGGTACTTGCTACCAAGCCTGAAACCTGACTTTGGTTCTAGAGCCCCACATTTGGGAAGAAGGGAACTAACACCTAAAAATTGTCCTCTGCCCTCCGTGTGGCTTTGCTACACTTACAAACATGCTTATATTACATGCAATTAAAATTGTTTTACAATCCCATAGGAAGAACAACAGTATCAATTAACCAGACCCCTCAGAGCTCCCAGGGACTAATCCCCCAACCAAAGAGTATACATGGGTTGGTCCAGGGTTCCTGCTACATATGTAGCAGAGGACTGCCTCATCTGACATCAAGGGAGAGGAGACACTTGTTCCTGTGGAGACTTGATGCTCCAGCAAAGAAGGGGGTTAGAGGGATGAGGTAGGAGTGGATGGGTGGGGAGCACACTCTTAGAGGAAATGGGAGGAGGTATATGGAAGGGGGACCAGGAAGGGGAGAGGGGATAATATTTAAAATGTAAACAAATAAAATGATTTTTTAAGTACAGAGCAAAGAATAGAGACCGTGTATGTGCAATTAGACCATTTTGGTTCAGGGTAAAACATGCTTTAAAGGAATAATTGAGACTATTTTCAAAATGTAAGCATGTTAGACATTCAAGATAGATGACTTTCAGGTTTAGATGTGTTCTCTTTTTCTGTGACTTAAGTTGTTTGTGTATAACTATACCTGCATTTTAAATACTATAAAAATGGACATTTATATTAGCCCCTCAATTGTGAAACAAAGTAAAAATCAATTTAAAAGTTATTCAGCTGTTTAGCCATTCATGTGTAATTCTGCTTATTTTAAAGTTTTACAAACATCTAATTCACAGTGAAATTAATGAATTGTGAATTTCAAGTTGTAGATCTATGATAATGATGTCATTGCTGTATAGTTTGCATTTTAGTTTCCCTCAAAATGAATGAACAAACCACTACTCTGACTTATGATATTTTCCCAACAATGTATTTACTGCTATTCAATGGTTCACACAGTCCACTCAACTTTGTGCCATCAAGAGATATTGATGCTCTAAGATGCAGGCACTGTTTTACTACAATGGTCTGCTTGCTGTCCAACTGAGAAAATTATGCGAGCAGTCTTCTTCTAGACCACACAAATTTTAAACATCATTCATTTCACATTCCTCAACAAAAGACATGACAATTATTTTTATCTGAACTATGAACACTTGATGGTCACTTAAATGAATGTTATTTAAGTCTTCATTTAGCACGAACAGCTTTGGATTCAAAAACATACAAATATCCATCTTCAGAAACTCAAATAAAAGAGAAAACCTGCCTCACATGAGAGGCCAGGAGGCTGCTGCCTAATACATCCCCACAAATCCTGCACACTTTCATTCAATATTTTCAAAATGTACATTGCATTTTCATCACTATTCCTTGCAAACACAAAAGTAAAGAGAAAGAACAAACATGGGCAATGCAGGCTTCACAAGTGCATAGACCATGGAGCCCCCAGATCTGCCTTTTCAGAACTGATAATAAAGCTTGTCTAATCTAAAAGACAGTTGGCTAATGGTCAATGATCACTGGAATGGCTAGAAAAATATCCTCTTACTGGCAATTTTTTTTCTCACATGACATGAGAGAATTAACAGTCTCATTAGTTACATAATTTTTGCTTCTCTGCGTGACTTTGGAACCATTATTTAAGCTCCCATGCAACACATTTATGCGATAAAATAAAGCAACACTTATTTTATGGGCTTTTGACATGTACTGGATATAACACACAGACAGGAAGACTTACAGAGTTTAAGATGCATTAGAGCCTTCATACAAAGTAGCTATTCTTATTACTATTAATTTATATGTAGTACAAAAGAAGCAAAGTCATCTTATGAAAACGTTCTTCTTTATGTTGGAAAGAAAAAGAAAACACATGACGAAAAGATTCACTCTTGTTTCTAACAGAAGGCAGAGGCAGTGATGACCTGATAGTCACACGGCTTGGAAGCACAGGTTGGAGGCCTAAGCATCCCAGCATAGACACTTATGCAAGAAGCTTTATGGGTGTCATAAAGTTTGTTTGTTAATAATATTCACTTCATTCACGCAATGATGCACTTAATGATTGAACTCAAAAGAGTTAAAAGTGATAATGTGAGTGGAGTGTCTCTTTTTAATATGACAAATTAAAACTCGTTTCCCTCACGAAATAGTAGAGACAGAAATGAAGACAGGTTCAAGGAGGCACAACGCAGAAGGACTCTACTTTATCTACATCCGTTTGTTTCTGATGTGTACAAATTGGTAAAAACTATCAGACAATACATGAAGGTCAACAGGATGCAGAAACATTCCAAATAAAACCAATACATTAGTGAAATACAGAAGAAGAATGTGCTGAAATCCAAACAAGGCACCGGCAGCATAGTGACCCATGAACATTCAGGGGGCCAGTGGTAGAGTAAATGAGAGCCGCTAAGCACATTATCAGCCATGTACTACCATGCTTTCTATGTCACTCATGTTCTCCTGACCCCCCTTTTATGAGACATGGTCTCACTATCGAGACAAGGCTGTAGAACTCAGTAATGTTCTTGCCTCAACCTCCTGAGGTATGGGACTCAAATACATGGTATCATGCGTGGCACTATCTGTGTTCTTATACAGGTTTGTGTCTCTCAGACAGTCCAGTTTTCAAAAGGATTAGAGACATAAATTTGGATACAGAGACTACCAAGTGAACTCATTAAAATTACAGGCACCAGAGATAATTTTTTATATTGGGAGTTAACATTGGTCTATGGTTTTATATGACCTCAGAACTCTGGCTCAATAACCCAGGTTATAAGCAGCAAAGGAATAAATGATACTAAATTCCCACACAATTTAAAGTGAATATTAGTAAAAACTTGCATAACCCAAGTAGGCATGTCCAATTTAGAATCGTGATGGAAAATCAGGGAGGTCGACCTCTTCCAGTTCTATTGTTCTAAATTATATCTTTTAACCTAACCTTGTGAGTTTTATGCTATAATGTGTCATAGTAATATTGATTCCTCAATGAAAAAAAAAAACTCTAAAAGTATGCATAAGTTAAGTGAGATGCTACTGGCCAAATGGTGAGTCACTCATTCAGTGGCCAAGGCAGGAGTGGAATTTTTATATCCGCAGCCGCTGAGTAATCTCTTCCCCCCTCAGGCTGTTCCTGATGATCTGTGAGAACTCTGCTCTCATTCCAATTAAGCATCCTTGTAACATTTTATTCTCCTTCACGCTGGGACAATTTCTCAGTGTCTCTGTCTCATTCCACCCACAGGGTTATCAAACCTTTGTCTTTCTGTGAATGTCTTTCAAGAGATTCTCAAGCACTTAGTTCCCAAGTAATATTCATAATAAAGTGTTCCTGATAGACCATAGACATTTCCTGGGCTTTACAAAGATTTCACTGCCAATCACCATGCCTATGGACAGTTCACTGAATAATCGCCACGTATAAATACAGAAGCAAAAATACAATAGACTGAAGGTTCCACCAAATTGCCTACTTCTAAAATCTTTCCCTATCTTCCAGCCATTTCTTGGTGGAACTCTTGTTTCTTCAGGCTTGTTTCATGGTCTCTCTCTTTTTTTCTCACTGACCAAGTTTTTTAAAGTCCTGTATCATCACACAAGTTCATCCTCATCACACCTCTATGGAAGTGCGATCTGTAAACACTATCTACAAACATAGCCTGGATCATTTTTTGGCTTCATTCTTTTGTATGCCTATGTGCATTAATGTGTCTGTGTGTGTGTGTGTGTGTGTGTGTGTACATATGGATGCATTTATATAGAGGAATACACATGCATGTATTCAGAGGCCAGAGATTGACACTGGCTATGTTCCTTGATTTCTCTGTACTTTTATCTATTGAGGCACACTCTCTTGTTGACCCTGGAACTTTCCCCAGTCAGTTAGCTTAGCATAGTACATTGTTTCATCAATCCTTTTGCCTCTGTCACCTAGATGATGACATTACAGGTGAACCTCCATTTTCATCTGGATTTTATGTGGGTGCTGAAAATATAATGTTACTCCACAGTCTTGTGCATCAAGTACTTCAAGCCCTGGGACATACAATCATACATTTAGTTCCTTTTTTTTTTTTTTGCTTATTTGTCATGTTACTGTTTGTACAACTTCAGATTTGTTTTATTTAATGTCTAAAGATATTTTGTATGTATTAGTGTAGAACTTTGTTATATGAAATGTTTCCTTCTGGAAAAGTTCATTGGTTTCATGGACTTTTTGATATGATGATGGCTTTGGTTTTGCTCAGAAAAGGGAGACCACAAAACTTTAACCTGATAAACTCTATTAATTCAACATGAAAAGAAGGCTCAAAAATCTTCACAATAGCACTTTTAATAAAATTTAAGTTGTTGCTGTTGTTTTTATCTCTTGTCTGAACTCTCATGATGACTGTTGAATGACTAAGAGGTTGCTTTTCTATTGCTTTTAATGCCTGGTGTTTATTTGTTTGTTGGTTTGTTTGTTTGACAAAGGTAAAAATGTGCTGACAACAGCCAAATATCCTCATAGAAGACTGCAGAGGAAGAGGGTTTACAAGTTAACTGTTTGCCCTTCATTCCATCAGGGAACGCAATGATACTGTGCAGAGCACTGGCCCAAGATGAGCTAGGGATCCCTACACTTAGAGCAGCACGCCTTGTCTAATTATGGTACACAAGGACAGAGATTAAAGTCTCTTACAGAAAAATATTAGGAAGATGAGTTTTCCTTTAAATATTCTTGGCTTATTAAAATATAATTCACATGCATTAATAGCCTCAACATCTAGCAGCAACTATGGTAAAGAATATACGTGCTTAATAAATTATTGTGGAAATAACATTAAGTTCGTTTCAGGGACTAAGAAGTAATAGATCTATAAAATGGTCTGCCGTAATCCTCTTAATTGTTTTAATAAGCTACTTTATTATGCAGTAACTCAAAACTTTAAGCTAGGGGATTTTAAGGGAAATAATATGTCCCACTACTCTGGTCCCCACTGAAAACCCATTCTAACCCGAATCTTCATTGGCAAAGTATGTGCTGTGCTAAGCCCCTTATAAATGGAGGCAATGTTGATCCCGGTGATAATGAGCATTTTCAGAAGCCCTGACTTGCTCATGTATGGAATATCCATCAGATGGCTCAGAGGGTCCAGGAGGCACCCCAAGGGTCACTCTGATTGGAGATTCCTGTACAGCAGAAGGACCAGGGGAGAGAGTATCCTTGCCAAATTCCTTTCCCTAACAAGGCTTAAACCAACAAATGAACCACCAGTGTAAAAGTCCTCAAGTACTGATCCTGTCCTTTGCTAGAACAATAAGCAGCTAAGGTTGTTTGGTCCCTCATCTGTAAAATGGGAAATACATGCTGCCTTATTCGTGCAGAAGAAGTAAAAATAATAGAAATAAAGGCTCTGTACCTAGGATGAACTTTTGTGCTCAATCAACATAAACCCTCATTCCTTTTTCCATCTGCATAGCTTTCTTCCACGAGGCATGAAATAAGAGTGTGAAATGTGAAAATTTTATCTGGTTCCCGAACAGGCTTCCTATTATCTCTCCTGTCTCTTCCCTACAGAAGTGAACAGATAGGTAAAGAAACAGAACTTTTGGAAATTGAGTTAAATACAGTGTGCAGAATATGAATCAATCTATAGGCCTCTGACTGAAATGCAAAAAAAAAAAAAAAAAAAAAAAAAAAAAAAAAAAAAAAAAACTAAAAAAAAACCTCTATACCTTCCAGTATGGCAGCCATTCAATATATCATGTTTCAGTTTACTAATAGGTCTGAGGACTTGAATCCTTACACGTATTCAGCATTTAGAAACAGATTATCCATCCAGTTGTTGAAAGGTACTTTTAACCTTGGTATAGAAAAGGTAAAATGACATGTGTTGCTATAATCAAATCCCTCGCAAAAAATACATCCCAGCAGGAAGTTTCTATCAGCCAAGGCTCTTCTGTTTGTTATGCATGTGCTTTATCTGTGTCATGAGGGTAAAGTAGAACATACAACAATAAGAGTTCTTTGGGTTTTCTAATACAATTACAAATGTTATAGTAGGGATTCTGTTCACCAGCAATGTAAAGGAAATGTGATGAAAACAAAAATCAGGTAAGAAATGGGGGGGGGCAGATAAAATGGTTTAAATCAAGAATAAATATATACACGATAAATAATTCATCAGGATATACCAGAACCCCCAGGACAATAAGAATGCTTTATTATAAAAATCCAAAATAGTTTGAGAGTTTTTCTTTTAAAGATGCCTCCCCAAAGCCATACTTTAATATTTCTAGTACTAAGGAGAAAGGATTCTCCTGGAGTTAATCACAGCATGTTAAAAATCTTTTTATGCACAGAAGATTTGATGAGATAGGCCCTTGTCTGATTCATTTGAATCATTTTTATCAGACTGTAGAAGCTGTCTTATAATAAATGCTTAACAAACATTTATTGAGAAAAACTCTATTGGATCTATGTACCCAGAAAAAACATCTCCCTTGAAGAAATACCAGTCTTACATATGCCATTGTGTAAAAATTTGGAAGAGAATTCTAAAAATATTACAACCTGTTGGTGAGATGACTCAGCAGGTAAAGGTACTTGCCATCAAGTGCCTATGATGACCTTAGTGCCAACCTCAGGATCCATGTGCTAGAGGAAAGAAACTGACTTAAAATGTGTTCTCTGATCTTCATACACAGTGTCACCTGTGCCCCATACATACTCAAATAAATGTAAAAGTCTACTATCTATATATTCAACATTTATCTATATTAGATGCTTTCAAAAATCAAATTCTTGCAAGCACAACTAGAGCAAATGCAAAGTTGAAAAGCAAAATGCATTGTATTTAATGACTCAGCAGATAATCATGCATGGGAGATGATGAAGAAAAATTAGCTTTGTTCCAAAGGCAAGCGTCTCTTCTGTGCACTTTCCCATGAACTTGGCTAAATAGAAATGTTGTAATTTTCCTCTCCCTCTCTCTGTTCTCTGCTCAGTCTGCATAAGTATCTTGTGACTTCTAAAAAGAAAGATAGCAAGGAGAACAAAGAGAAATCTATTGTCCGGGTCAATGGATCTCAGATTCTCCACTACCTAGGTCAATCCGATCATAAGAAGCACCCACAGACATAACTTCACCACTGACCATCTGTCTTTTTCCTTTGCTACTATACATATTGAAATAGGATTTTCGTAGAGGAAACATTTTTTACACTCTGTCAAAAACATAGCCTGTTCTACATTGTATAATAAAAGAGCTAAGACTGTAGATTGATGAAGAATGTAGACATTATGATTTATAAGCATGGGGGACTTTGAGATCTTTGAATGGCAAGTAGGGAAAATCATATTCAGCCATGAAAGAAAAGGGTCTCTACTAATTTACCTAACCAAATTGCATTTTCAATAGCTAAAGAATTCCCATTTAGCACCTGCAGATCTGTGCACTCTTGAAAGAAAAAACAAAATTTGAAAACCATTATTCTAATGAGATATTCAACATGTAATACAAATGTATATAAATGAGACACGACGTTTTACAATTCTCTTTACAGTTATTTAGTCTAAATATTTCATTTACACCAAATTTATTTCTTGGAAATGGAATATTTTATATTTGTAAATAGACTGTTTAACTATTCAACATTTTTGATTTTTTTAATGCAAGCTTATTTCATCTAATTTCTCAATGTGTAATTGATTTGATATTCCTTGTACATTGGCATTATAGATGACTCCATTATGAAGTCAAAGCATGGGATCATTTGCCTTCATGTAATGTGAATTAGTTAACTAGTTCTGAGGCAGGTGGAAAGGTCAAGAATTGAGTTAACATGAAAAAAACAAACTTTTTGAAATAGCACTAGTCATAACATTTTTGTATCACGCTCATGAAGGTTTGACAGGTGTTCATTGATTTTGCCTCTCAGAACCTAGCCAATTATCACTAAACTTGCAACGAGACCACTGGAACCAGTGAAAGAATTGTGGCGAGACAGGAAGATATTTAAGGGTTGCCATGACTCTTGAGTCATGAAAGACAGTTAAACCAGTAAGAACTTGGAGAAAATGGAATGGCTTGAAGCAACAAATGGGAGAATGTTGGAGGAAAATAAGAATGGAGAAGAGGAAAGAGGGAGAGACAGAGAGATGAATTCACAATAAAAACTCAAAGGTGCCCACCACTGGGTTCTCATATAATGAGAGCTGACTTTCTCCTCTGTTGTTGCACCCAACTCCAGCACCCATTTTTCTCCATGCTTGCTAAAGTGTGGGTGTCAAAATGACGAGAGCCAGTTCACTGTATCAACATTTCCCTACAGCCACAGAGTCCATTATCAACAAAGATAAATGTTTGCCAGGATAAATTTCTTATCGGAATACAGCAAGGAAGGGTTCAAAATGGTGTTAGATTTAGCAGGATTGTATTGTTGCGAACTCCCTGAAGCAATAGAAAAGGCACGAACACATTCTACGCAGAACTTAGAATCCAAATATTCTTCCAATCTGCTTAGACCAGTGCTTAACAAGTACTCCTTTGAAATAACATTAAATGCAGATTTTTTTTTAAAGGAATAATTTGTCTTCGATGTTCTCTTTTCTGTGTTGTGAGTTTTGTTTATTTATTTGCTGAGAGGTATAAACTGGACGTGAGACAGTGGAAATGGAAAATCTCTTTAGCTACTGAAGTCTGCTGCAGAGCACGGAGCTGGTCTTCCAGTGGGTTCTCTGCCCCCACCACGGAGTTTAATTATAGCTATCAAGCTGGAAAGAGAAAGACGGGGAAAATATGTAGAGACATTTTAATGTTGAGATCAATTGAACTGAGACATAGTTTCTGACAGATATTTCAATCTAAATGAGCCAGATTGCTCTAGGAAATACTAAAAAAAAGATGATTTTAAATGGTCCCTTACCATTTTCATCTATCACATACATCTCAAAATATACCCTCCATATTTTTATCTACTGCCCTAATCTAAACCTCGTGCTGCCAGGACTCTGAGGATGGAAATGCTATTTGGCATCCTGAAATAAGGGCAGATGCCACTCTGCTCTGTAATGTAGTCACGGTAAAGTTAATGGGCTGCTGCAGCCCTGAGAGGTGTGGAGAGGGAGCCTGGTTTCCGTGCAGGGGAGAATGATGACCTTCATGCTGCCTGTGTCTGTGCACATAGTGCCTGGCTCTGCCTGCCTAGTATCTGTGTCCCAGCCTCCCCTTCCTCTTGTGGCAATGCTGAACAATCAATGCTTTTCCCAACCTTTCAAAGAATATTTAAATGTGGGACGCAGGTTGCACTTTCTACTTGCGTTCTGTTTGAGAAAAAGTTACTTAGCAAACTAATGCACACTTTATGTTGTATGCCTAATCATTTAGGTAATACAAGGCTATTTTTGCCCCTTAACCTCTGAAGAGTTTTGTTCCTTTGTTTTGAAAGGGCATCTCAGCATGTAGTCCAAATTTGAATGTGTGGTCCTCCTATCTCAGCCTCAGGAGTATTCTGAGATGTATGTGCCACTATATACACTTCAAACAATTTCTTTGCAATAAATTATCATAATTTGTAATCTGTTAAAATGATTATCTAATTTCAGCTCTACTGAGACTAACCAAGTAGTATGAACTGCAAGAGAGGTGAGGGACCTCAAACATGACTGAAAGTCAACCAAAGAAACACATTTCAAAGCACTATACTTCTTTAACAGCTGACTTAAAAGTGCAAAATTCATACTCTTAGCCCTTTAAACACTGGGTGTTTTAACAATTAAATCATATGAGGATTGTGGATTCTTAGTCTTTCACCATACTGCTTATTCTTCAGGCTCACTGTGTCCTTTTCTGGATTGATAGAAACTTGATATCTATACTCAGACAAAACCAAACAATTTCCTTATGTCTGCTCATTACTCTCAAAATTACCTGTCAAAATTAGTTCAGTATGAGAACCATCTCATATACAGGTTACTTCTTTGTCTCTCATGTCATCCTGAAATATCCTGAATAGATGCGCTTTTCATCAATTTTTGGTGGAGATCAGGGAGCAGGAGAAAGCAAGAGATGCTGTCAATTGGATTCAGCCTCAACGAATTCCATAGAAATGTTAGTTAGAAATCAGGGCATAAGAAAAATGGGTTGAAGAGAGCATGCTAAGGTTAACCTACAACCAGCTATGTCAATATCACACTATTTCTCTGTTATGTTTTATCATAGGATTGATTAAATGGCTCGTTTCCCAGAACCTTGTTAACACTTGGGGGCCATTGATGATTTCATCTGGCATATTACCTCTTCAAAGTGCTATCATTGTAATTAAATTACCCTCCAGAGAAGAATGATCTTTCTTTCACAGTATGATCACAACTCTCAACTCTAATAACATACATACAAGTGATTCCTCTTCCTCATTCATATTTAAAGGACTAGAGCTTGCATGATGATATTCTTACACTAGTTTAAACACTATGAAGTTCACTACTGTTTACTGAGCTACCAAATAGCTCAGATTTTTACTTATCATTTTAATATTCAAATCAGAATAGTCCTCTAATCTATAGGTAAGAATACTGAGACTCCAAGATACCATTATTTAAATTTTCCAATGTCATAACATTGAAAAACATGATAGCCAAACGAGTATGTCTGTCAATTTCTTGATGCCAAGGTTTATCTGGGAAAAGTTAATTTTTCTTAGAATGTCTAACTGAAATGTGACTGATTAGGTCTTTTGCATACATGTCCATGATAGGTGTCTGTATAGGTACATGCTTGCCTTGGCATTCATGCGGAGGTCAGAAACTAACATGGGTTGTCAATCAACTCTGTCCAACTTGTTTGCGACATGGTGTCTGGTGGTTCAGAACAATGTCTAACAGACTAGTTGAACTATTATCTTTAAGAGAATCTTCTGTCTCTACTTCCTATCTTGTAATAGAAAGACATCAAAGTTTACATGTGAGCATGTTACTGTATCTAGTTCTATGTGGGTACAAGGGATCTGAATTCAGGTCTCCATATTTGTATCACAAGTGCTTTATCACTAAGTCCTCATCCACATCCTTCAAACATGGAGTTAGAGAAAGGATTGAAGGAGCATTAGGGGTTTGCAACCCCATAAGAACAACAATACCAACCAACCAGAGCTCCTAAGGATTAAACCACCATCCAAAGAGTACACATGGACAGACCCATGGCTCCAGCTGCATATGTAGTAGAGGATGGCCTTGTTGGGCACCAATGGGAAAAGAAGTCCTTGGTCCTACCAAGGCTGGACCCCCTAGTGTAGGAGAATGTCAGGGCAGAGAGGCAGGAAGGGGTGGGTGGTTGAGTGGGGAAACACCCTCATAGAAGAAGGAGGAGGGGATGAGATAAGGGGCTTATGGACAGGAAAGCAGGAAAGGGGATAATATTTGAAATGTAAAGAAGAAAATATCCAATAAAAATGGTTCTTTTTAAAGAAGTCAATAATTAAATCCCATATGAATGGTATTTTTTCCTCCAAGGGTTGATTAACTACAACTCCAGGTACAGGAGTCACTTAACTGAGCATCTATCCTTCAGCAAAGCTTAGTGAGCTTGTTTTGAGAGCCAATGTTACTCTTTCACTTCTGTCTTGTTAGCACACAGTAGTTGCTTAATAATGTGCATAGAACAAATGCTAATCATTCCCAAGGAAATAATGGTTTTGATTTAAAAATAATTCAATTTTGTTCAAACCCAGGAACAATGCACACAATCAGCCCAGTAGCAAAATGTGGGAACAATCTATGTTATGTATAGATATGTAGACCTCAACAAGCAAGAGACCACACGCTGTACTATGATGCTAATTATTAGAGCAAAAGACTGCTCTAAAATACACTGCAATTCCTCTCCCACATCTAAACCCAGAGGGAATCCACACACAAAATAGCTCTGTAGGGAATCATTCTTGCGAGCCAGTTACTTAAAAATTGGTGAGAACAGTCACCTCTGCTTTTACTCGAAAGGTGACTTCCATGAAGCAGAAAAATGGAAAAATACTTAATGTCTGTATAAACCGATTAGACTTAAAGAGAACGGGTCTATTTTAAAAGACTTGCCTTTACTACCTGAAACCAAAACACCCTGTAGAAGAAAATAGGCACTTGGCATTTTCAATTATAGAAACTTATACAAATGTTCTCCCATTGAGTCTAATGTGATTATGAAGAGAATTATGCTCTAAACAAATACAGTTATTTAACTTAAAGCCACAAATCCAGGTGGTATATTAGTGTACATTAGTGCATTCTGGGCTTGAAATCTATCTTCCATTTACTTCCTAAATTACAAATGACAGTCTTCCTTTTACTCTTTATGAAGAAAATAGACAAATAATTTTTATTTTAATTTTAGGAACAGTTTTAGAATCCATGTGCAGGGAATAGGGGCTTAAAAGGGTTGGTGGGATACAGACGGAAGTAGATGAAGGCAGAGTACCTCAGGAAGGAGAATAATGGGAAATTTGAAGGAGAGACTAATGGAAGCAGTACCAATGAGAGTAAGCACTATGCAACTGACACCACACAAGATCCCACCCCACCCCAATCTCTACATCTTTCTTAATACACTTCCTACTAACAGCTCTTGACTCCTTGTTCTAAGATGAATTGAGCGTCGAGAAACATTTTCTATTATTTTTATTAATCTGAAGGAACATCTGAGTCCTGGTGACAATAGACAAAAGCAGTAGGGCTTACCGCCCAAGTGCCTTTGCTCATTTTAAGACTAATACGTGTATAGCAGATGGCAGAATAAACCATCACACCACACAGTATCCTATATCTGAGACCTGAGCATGACTTCAAACCCGAGGCACAAACTAACTTCAGGCCCCACTGCTTGATGTCACTGACCTTTTCTTAGGGAGGCAGAGATGTGCATGTACAAAGAGAGGCAAGAGAGAAAGAAAGAAAGAAAGAAAGAAAGAAAGAAAGAAAGAAAGAAAGAAAGAAAGAGAAATCAGTTAATGCCAAAGCAATGTATATGCAGTTTAAAAGGTGCACTCATCCCAGTTATAAGAGGGACATTCATATCTGTGATGACATAAATGAAGGAACATAGTCGTCAGCATCCTCTAGAATTCGTTTTTAGGAAAGCACACTGCCTATACATTTTTTTTCTATAAGTTTGAAGATGAAAGAAAACAAAGTTGAGATAGAACGCATTTGTGGCCCTAGGAAGTAAGAGCTGAGAGAATGACCCAGGTCTTACTGGAAGATCTTGCAGAAATCCTTGGTGGCCACATGAGATTCAGCAGTAGGCACTTTGAAGACAAGTCTGGAGTTTCAAAGAAGTCCTGACCGCACTATGAAAAGTCTAAGGATAGTTTAACAAATGTTCTAAATGTCCTAACCCTCCAGCCCCAACCACGCATTCAACATCCATAAATGGATCCCTAAACCCAGATGAGCAGTGAATGTATTTCTAAAAGTTTACATAAGGTTAAAAGAAGATATGCATACATCATTATTGTTTCTATGTGTCACGTCAATCAGTAATATATTTAAATTAGTGTGGAGCATCTTCTAGTTTTTCCCAGAAGTAAAGGTCTCCCTGGGGTGTGAAATTTTCAGTGCTACAATTGGTTCCAAACCAGATAAACTGGAATTATTTGTCCCCCTAAAGATTGACTGAGCCAAACCTGATCAAATACTGCCTGGTACCCAATGTTTATTTTTTTGTTGTTGTTGTTCAATTAAAGGGTTATAAGTTAACACTTTCCTTAACAACTTAAAAAAAATTGTGGTATGTCATGGAAACTCCTTTAAGTTAAGACTGACTTATAGTTTGGGGGGAATTCCTTTTAGTTATATTTTTATACAGAAATATATTTTAATTCATATTTATTTATATTTTACATAGATATATAAAAACTTACATTTGTAACTATATTGATTTACATTTATTTTCATGCATATATATGAAGTTAATGACTACAAGATTTGTTTTCTTGAAAAGCATTTTATATTACTTAATAACAATATCTAAAGCCCCCAGTGTGGGTTCCACAAAAGTCACAATCCATCAAGATTAGTCATAATAAACATCAAGACCAGCTGTAAACAAGCATTCTTACCTTCTATATTAACTTTACTATACGACATTCATTGAACACATCACCAGGAGCTTTAGTACTGTGGGTGTGGAGAGGTGGATGCGGAGTCAAGGCAGGCACTACAATCCAACACCAAGAAACCATTGTATTGACGGGCTGAGGAGATAAAACACTTACGGATGCTAAAGAGTTTCTTCTCTCTTAATATCTTTTTTTTTCTTTTTTTCGGAGCTGGGGACCGAACCCAGGGCCTTGCGCTTGCTAGGCAAGCGCTCTGCCACTGAGCTAAATCCCCAACCTCTTAATATCTTTTGACATTTGGCAATTAGTTTAAATACACTGAGATTAGCAGTAGATTTTGGGAAGACATTTGCTGGGTTTCAGAAGTGTGGCAGAGGAGTTCTTAAGCAGTCCTCTGGCTGTTGTGCCAGGAGTTAGGAGCCAGCAGTGGTGTTTCAAGGCATAGCAATAGCTTAAGAACATGGCATGAGAAATAACAGAATCTGCATAGGGGTCTCATGGTCCCTAGGATGAGAGCAGCACCCACCCAGACAACATCGACATATACCCCGAATAGAAGCTAGCAGGAGACACCAAGGGTTATCCTGCCCTTTATCTTGAGATTGGAAGAGGTGTCAGAGGAGGCGGATTTTAATAAGGCCACCTGGTTTTTGTTGAAGGAGACACAATGGAAAAAAAAATAAATGTCATCTAATTTAGTTGTTTATGTAACGACATTTTTCATTGTTATATTCCTTGCTGTGGGAAAGCTCACTGTTGGCTTTGACTCACTAGAAGAATATCAGTAAGACATTTTACAGATTAGCCTAGAGAGCTTTACTTTCCCTGTTCAGGGACTTCACAGTGTATACAGTACAATATGAACTGTACCATATATGATGGAACATATTTCCAAGTCCTGATCTCTGACCTTTGCCCTTTCTTCCGGTTTTCATGGAGGATTTTTGCTATCTGTACGTTTTGAAGCACAGTCAAACCCTGTTCTCATTAGGACTTCACAACTTGCACACACACACACACACACACACACACACACACACACGATGAAATATGTTATATATAATGGGAAATCTATACTTTTAAGTCATAATCTCTGACCTTTGCTCTTTTCCTGGACTTGTATAGGACATTTTTACTACTCTGTAAGTTTTGAAACACAGTCAAGAAACAAATAGAAAGGAATGTGTGCAGTTCCAGGCCAGAGCCAGCCATGTAATTTTTAAAACGGGATGAAAGGGCAGAAAGAACTACAGAATTTATCAGAAAAAAAGAACAATCCTATACACAGGAGTCAAGAAGGTAATCAATAATTATTGAGTGCATGTTTTTCCCCCTCCAGGACTACAGCAAAGACTTTGTTAATAATCCTAAGAATGAAAGGAACAATGAGGAAGATTCTGTGAGAGCCAACTGTGCTACT
Source organism: Rattus rattus (assembly GCF_011064425.1). NCBI lineage: Eukaryota > Metazoa > Chordata > Mammalia > Rodentia > Muridae > Rattus > Rattus rattus. Next base: position 103,110,163 of record NC_046160.1, on the reverse strand, counting down.
TCACATTGACTGACAGGTCCTTCCTGGTGGAAGACTATTGTCACCAGGATCTGGAGTTTCAGAGTCACTCCAGGAAGAACATAGGCCACACCACAGGAAACATAAGCAGCACACCTAACACAGAGGGAGTCATCTTTGTTCTAGTTTGCTGGAGACTATCCTGGTTTTACAATGGAAAATACTACACCCCAGGGAACTGAAATTCGAAAAACATGAAGTTTACAACAGGGGCTTGGGAAATGACCACATGAGCAAAAATGGTTGTTCTGGAAGCACGACTTCAGTCCTATGTTCAAATTCCCAGTTTGGTATGGTATAAAATCTTGGTATGGTATAAAATCTTTGTATAATGGTGCTTGTATCTAACCCCAGCATTGAGGGAGGCGGAGAGGGAGAGGCAGATCCTAGGACCTCACTGGCTATGCAACAGAGCTGAAAGAAAGAGCCTCTGGTTCAATGAGACAACCGGTCTCAACACAATAAGAAAGGAAGAGATCGAGAAAGATATCATTTCCACATGGGCAAACATGGTACACCCACAGTCATATGCTGCAACACACACACATTCCCACATACATACACTACACCACCACCACCACCACCACCACTAATACCACTGCTATCACAACCGCCACCACCATCACCATCAAAACCACCATCAATACCACCACCACCAAACAAAACAACAACAAGAAGAACAAAAACTTAAATGAAACATTAAGAAACCTTTATAACATACCTGAGAGAAAGCTATATGAACTAATACTGTCTCATTGTACAGAGTACGAAAGAGACCCAATGTGCCATGTGTTTGCTCATGATCTTATGTTTACCATGTGGGCAAGGAAGATTGTGTACTTCTCCACAGCATCATGCACTAACGACCAATTAAGGCTGGGGCAGAAGGTCATAAGTAAGCCAAGAAGAAGGGAGAGGAAGTCATACATGTGCCTGCTCAGTTTCATTCAGTTGTCTTTATTACTAGTAGAAGAAAGATATCGCCATCAATAGATAATGTCAATATATTCTTACAGGATGATATGAAACCTGAGAGGGCACTTGGCTTGTTGAAGACAACGGTATTTCCAGAAGTCCAGGGGCATTCCAGCTATGTTATTGCCTTTTTTCAGGCTATATCCTTCTGAGGTTATAACTAGACATAAGGTAATCTTATGATTAACTACATCTTACCCGAAGGTAGTACCAAGACCAGTAAATCCACTTTAGTATTTTTCATTTGGCCAATAAACAAATATTACCCTTCTCCGTTAGAAAATAATACGATTTAAGTTTCCAAGGAAAAATTAGAAGAACTATCCCTAAATATGTTTATGGACCTAACTTTGTAAGTATAATCACCCTAACCAACAATAACCATCTATATCTGGGATAAGATCTGTATGGGGAGAGCAGGAGGCAAACTCACTATTCATCTTACATGAACCTTGGGCATCCCCATCTGTCACAGGGTTGCATAAAAGTCATGTCCCTAGCAAAATGTTCTTTGCAGACTCAATACAATTTGAGCAATTACATTATTTCTAGACTGGCAAATGAGGGCATCTTGGAGGGATTAGAATCCTAAAAGGCAACGACGATAGGGCATACATTTCCCTATCACATTTTGATAATCTAGGCTTGGTGTTTTCCCTTTAACAACTACACTTTCAATCTATTGGTGCATTTTCATGCACACATACAACACCAAAGGAGACACTAGTCACACAAAAAGACTGGGTAAAAGACTCAGAAAGAAAATCTTCTCTCTGCTATGGCCAGCTTATTTCTCTGTCTTCATTAGCTAGAAGTAATCATGTCATGCCATTTTTTAAAACAAGTATAGTTTTGGTGATACATATCTAATATTTGGGGAAATTACATTGACCTAGATAATGGTCTAACTTCTCTTGACTACTCTTACTGAGCTTAGTTTTCAAAGCATACTGTTACTGGTTATTTTAGATTTGTAAAATGTGCTTTTGTTTGTTTGTTTTTTTTTTTTTTTGTTGTTGTTGTTGAAGAAACCTCATAACAAGTCATTTCCTGCAAAGGGACTTCTATTATTTATGTGGCGTATCATGAAGGTTTTACTACCATCTTCTAAATTTTCTCCTGAGATTAAACATTTGACTTTTATGAGGCCACTAAAAGAACAAGAATGTGTAACTTTCATTTTGGATCTGAAAACATCATAAGCTTGCAATTTAATCAGCTGGGTGTTGACAAGAGACATTTCAGCTGCTACAGAAACCAGCCCAACAGAACATCAGCGCACTAAAGCATCTCTTGAAAACAAGGGGGCTTCTATCTTAGCCTATCAGACGAGATGGCCAAATTTAACTCCTAATTATAAACATACTGCTCAAACAAGAGAGGAAGGATGTCAAGAAGGAACTCAAACTAGCAGGTGGTCAAAGGTCATCCCAGAGCATATAAAGAAATAGTGAGCAGGGTGAGTGGTTTGTTGTCATGCCAATGTCCCCCACAAGGGCTTCTAGCATTTAAATCAGAAAATGTATGCAGTAGCATGCGTCAATGCATTTGACCACCACAGCAAGGCAATGAGAGGGAGATTTGGACATTATAGTTAGTAGTAATAACAATAAGTTATGGTCTGATGGATAGAGCATTGATAATCAAACAGATTAGTAAGCTTTAATTTTATTTCTGAGATATATTGAAACTTATTTGAAAGCTTGATACCTAAACCACAAAAGAAAACCAAGAGCTATAGGATCTTTGTGAAATTCTGCACTGAAGATAAGAAGAGGGTGGAGAAGATGGGACTTGAAGGAAAAGTAAGCTTAAAATATTCCTTCCCCTTAACAGGTACTCAGAACAAAGTCTCCTGAAGGAAACGAAAACAGAAACAAAAAGAGTAGGACTTCTTTATATTTAGAAATTGTTTTTTCATTGGCATGACGCAGTCGAGTATATATACAACACACACACACACACACACACACACAATTTATATGTATAATACACTTTCAGTTGTTGCAACAAATAGTCTACATCAAGAAACAACCAGATAATCTTAACCTTTTAAGGGTAGATTCCAAAAAGAAAAGAAAAGAAAGGGGAAAAAAGTGCTCCTCTGGATGGGTTCTTAGGAATTAAGATTTGGGGAACATATTGTACCAATTTCATCTCTCTTTTGGTTCTCATTTGACCACATGTATTGTACAGCAGAGTAAAGGCAAGTACTCTTACTGTTTATTCAGGACTGAACACAAGTCAACACTATTAAATGCTTTACACAGTGTCTTGGTCTCCATGCAATTTTTAAGGTAGGTCATGCCAACCCCATTTTACAGAGAACCAAAACCACAGCTCTTGATTAATAATAATGCTCTGAAAGGAAAAACACATATTTTAGGCCACATCTTCAAGAAATGAACTGTCTAGAGTTAACTCTTGATGTTCTAGCCCCAGCAAGAAATGTGTTAACTCCCCCATCTATGGTTAGAAGTGACTTTATTTTATAAAATGAAGAAAAAGCAATATTTTTTCCTTTCCAATGTTATTTTCTAGGTTTAAATACACTGAAACACACAGAAGTTTGTGGAATATTGTCTATACTTGCTGTATCTCTGCTATTATTGTTCTTGCCCTGAAATCTGGGGTAATAAACTCTATTTACTTTATTTCTTTTTAACTTCCTTTCCAGAAGGCAAAAATTACTTGACTACTATATGAGGACGTTGAGGACTCTTTGAACGTTGAGTTCCTCCAATCTATATAATGATTCTAAACACAACGTGTCAATTGATCCTAATTCTGCCCAAGGCTGTATAGCTTTTAAGAGGACTAAGGAGGCCTTAGTCTGAGACTTCTGAAACTAGGTCCTGTGATCTTTCTCCTAATACAAGAAGTAATTCTGGGCTTTGTTCTTGGGCTGTGACTAATAACATAAACAACACAAAGTAAGTGGATTAAAGCAAACAGCATTCAATTGCACATCGAGGTGCTTCAGCTACTCTGAGTCCAAAGAACTGGCTGGTTAAGCAAAGGGAGCCATGGGTGCACACACACGCGAGGGCACGCGCGTGTGCACACACACACACACACACTCAGGGACATACACACATGCATGCACACACATTCAAGCATGTACTCACACACGTACACTGAGAGAGACTGAGCAATGTGTCAATGTGATTGATGTGACACAGAAGAAAGGGAAGTATTCCGAAAGAGCTGTTAACAAGAAAAATACTGTGCTAAATAAAAGATGACATGGCCTTCACTATCATCACCTGCACCAGCAATTTATTTGTAACCAGTGTCAATAGCCCTACTGGGGATTACAGTCTCACTTAACATGTTCTACTATTTTGACATTACTAACTCAGAAGTGTAATTTAAAATAAAGATTCATGGAGCTAATATCCCTCTTGCTTCAGACTATTAAAGTGCCTTTTTTTTTTTTTGCATAGGTTAGAGGGGGTGAAAGTCTGCATGCATAAATGAACACATGGGTGATATACCGCTTGATATAAATACTGCCTGGCTTTTAGTGAGGCACAAGTGTCTGCAGAATACAAAGTTAAAACATGCACTTTCAATCAAATGCCTCATAAGAAAGTAGTCGTGATGGTGTGAATCATCTGTAACTCTAGATACCCTTCAAGACCCCAAGAAGTTAATAACAGACTTGATCTCTCTAACAATTAACTTGCCATTTCAGCTACAGCTTCTGACCACTTACCCTTTTCCAGGCATTTAACTAAGAACGTATAGCATTGAGCCTACCAGGTATGTGCTCTTGACAGTCCCTTTACTAGATGAAGAGACTGATGCTAATAAATCACTTGTTAGTTCCTATAACTAGCGTGATTTTGTATCTCCCACTGGCCAGTTAGGGCTACTTAGTCCTGCTGTGAACTCTTAGTGTCAGAAGGCATGATTCAAGCTACCGGAGGTTGAGTGGAGAAATCAACGGTCTTATCCAATCTATCCAATCTGGCATGGCATGCTTCAATATTGATCTTCCAGGCAATTGTGGCTTGACTGTTAGAAGGTAACTGTTTTCTGATTGGATTTGAGGCATTTTCCGCAGGAGATAATTTTATATCTGGGGTATTATCTTGGTCAAAATTCTATGGGTGTGGAAATCATAGGTTCTACTACAGAAATTCTTATTGGGCTAACTGGTCATGTTGTCTGTTACTTTATAAACAGTTATGCATATCCATAGATTTGGGTTCCTCTCAACCTTGGTCATAGGATTCTTTTTGCAGATGATACAAGACAGCGAGAGATGAATATCTGGTCAAAGTGCTGCAAATGAGACTGAACATTTACCCTGAGAGAGACGATGAGACATTTACATTAAGCCCATCACTCCCAAGGCTCAGCAAAAATTATGGAAGAGAAGGCAGAAAGGATGGAAGACATACAGGATGGAGAAGAGTACAGTGAAGTGCTGAGTTCAGGACATAGCTAGGTCACTGCACTCATGACCTCACAGCAGCTGTGGTTACCTGAATGAGACTTATACATGGTCTATTCCATAGAAGGAGTAGATGATCTCCAAACCCTTCCCCTTACTGAAAAGCTGTTGAAAGCACTTCATTTCTTCGAGAAGGAGAATTATTGTTTGTTGAGGATGTGGCCACTGGTAAGTTTCCTATGCTCCCATGGATGGCCTCACTCACTCATGTGTCTATAGGCAGTACTAAATAGACATAGAAAAAAAACTTTGTTAAGAGTACACATTTTGCCATGGAAAAATGCTCTCTCATTTTTTATTGAACAGTTTTTATTTACATTTCAAATGTTATCCCCTTTCCCAGTTTCCTGTCTGTAAACCCCCTATCCTATTCCCCTCCCCCATCTTCTATGAGGGTGTTCCCCCACCCATCCACTGATGCCTTCCCTTTTCCCCACCCTGACATTCCCCTATACTGGAGCATTGATCCTTAACAGGACCAAGGGCTTCCCCTCCCAATGGCGCCCGACAAGGCCATCCTCTGCTACATATGCAGCTGAAGTCATGGGTCTGTCCATGTGTACTCTTTGGATGGTGATTTAATCCCTGGGAGCTCTGGTTGGTTGGTATTGTTGTTCTTATGGGGTTGCAAACCCCTTGAGCTCCTTCAATCCTTTCTCTAACTCCTCCAATGGGGACTCCATTCTTAGTTCAATGGTTAGCTACAAGCATTTGCTTCTGTATTTGTCAGGCTCTGGCAGAGCCTCTTAGAAGACAGTAATATCAGGCTCCTGTCAGCATGCACTTCATAGCATCAGCAATATTGTCTGGGTTTGGTGGCTGTATGTATAAGGACTGCACCCAGGTGGGGCAGTCTCTGGATAGCCTTTCCTTCAGTCTCTGCTCCAAACTTTGTCTCCATATTTCCTACTATGAATATTTTTGCTCTCTCATTTTTTAAGATTTATTCTTCTTTCATATATTACACCCTGACTAAAAGGGTTCCTCCCTAAACTCTTCTCAGTCTTATCTCTCTACCTCCTCTGTCCCTCAGATCCACTGCTCCTCTGTTTCCCTTCAGAAAAGAGCAGGCTTCCTAGGGATCTCAACTGGATACAGCATAACAAGTTCCAATAAGACTGGGTACAGAGCCTCACATCAAGGCTGGACAAGGCAGCCAAGTAGTATGAACGGGGTCAGTTTCACTTGTTTCTACTTAATGTTAAGTTATGCAAATATCTTTTCAATGATGGAGAGACTATTGCAACCCATCATGGCATTATTAGGGCAAACCAACTGGGCAAGAGGGATCTGATGGAAAACTCAGATTTCTACAAGATTGATTTTGGGAAGATCAGCTCTTTATCCAAATACATTCAAGTCCTTGCTCCAACACTCACTACTGGGTGACACTTAACTGCCTTAAGCATCGGTTGCTTTTGCATAATAATAGCATTAATATCAGAGAATTGATGTGGGCATAAAGACAAAGCTTTGTATGATCCGCGATGTCCTATAAATAAAGCGCTTAATTAGCTCTAGTGGTCACGATGTACCTGAGTACTTCTGGACTCTTAATGAAATAAGACACAAACAGAGACTCCCAGAAATCTAACTCTGTCTTCATTCTGTGACTCAAGGCTGGCCATGATTCCAAGTGTAATGCCTCTCTCCTTATTAATAATTAATACATCTAAGGTCCAGAAGAATCAATGAGATTGGTGTTGGCTTATCACTCCTAAACAAGAAAACTCACTCTTCCCACCAACAACCATCAAAGATCAATCTGAGCTACATTGCACATGCTCACAAAAGCCACAATGCAGAACATAGAGTTTATGGACTTCAGTACAAAATGACACATCTGATGGATCACCTATGGTCTAGATGCAACTAGTTCAGGATAAATCTTGATGATGTATTCACATTGTCATTTTATAACTCAAAAGCTAGAGTCCCATGGTAGAACAGACGCCATTTGACTCAACTCCTATAAATCTTAGTTCCTCACTCTTGGGTTACTTAACATTCAGAATTAGCTTTGCCAAACTCTATGACTTAGTCCCATCACCACAAAGAAAAGGACTTTTCTTCTTAAAAGGCATGTATGGAAACCACTTCTCCCAACCAGATGCACTTGAATCTTTGATTACAAATATTTGATGCAAATCTGGTTAGACTCTTGGTATCTTTAGATTTTATATTCTGAAATTCAGTGAAATAGTCAACATAAATTCATAATTCTTTATATTCTGAAGTTTGGGGAACTTCTATGTGTTAGTTTTTAATTAAAAATAAGTTTATTTTCATACAATATATTCTGATCACAGTTTTCCCTCCCTCATCCCATTGCACATCATCTCCCTTCCAACTGTACATCTTCTTTCTTTCTCACTTAAGAAAACACACAGACAAAAATGATAAAGATAGAACAAAATAAACAAAAAGCAAAGAAAGAGAACTAGAAATACACACATACACACATACACACATACACAAGCACACACACAGAAGCACAAATTTTTAAGATGAAATTTTAATGAGAGTTTACAGGCTGTATTAGTTTACTATGAAAGCCATGGAATGAGGTACAAATCCAATATATTTTAAGCAATGAAGCTTTATTTTCTCATAGTTCTGGAGACCGGAGGCTACGATGAAGATGTTAATACAATGGGATCACTTTGAGTACTGTCAAGACCTTTCCCAAGACGCTTTTCCTTAGCTAACAGGTGACTACCTTCTGTGTGTCTCTTCTGTCTGCTCCAGGTTTCCTTTTAGTTTTTATAAGGAAACAGTTCAGATTAAGAACCATCCTTCATTTTAACTTGATTGCTTCTGGAAAAAGTATCCATCCACATAAAGTCACACTGTAAGGTATTAGCAGTTTTAACATCACATGTTTTTTAAGACAAGGGGGTATGTGGCCAATATCCAACATACACTGAGGTTCCCAGAACAAGAATCTGAGAGATACACCCTTCCTTACTGTCCTCCTTAGTGACCAGTCTGTTCTCTGGAAACAGGATCATTCCTTTTTCTTTGCTTCTTCCAGTGTTATTTCCATATTTGCTGTCTACTGGGATGCTGCTGATGACTATGTTGGTATTTTTAGCCCAAATACTTCACAGATTATAATGTTAAAATTTGATCCTTTTAGTACGCCCAGCTAAACATACATATTTCTAGATTCCTGGAGAAATTGCAACATAAAATTCAAAACCTGGCACTAAGTAACTCTGCATACTGCATAAAATAGACACACACACACACACATAGATTAGATATAGATATATTGATAGATATAGCTGATATAAATAGATAGAGATAGAAATAGAGGTATAGATATACCAATCTAAAGATCAGACCCAGGGTCTCAATGCATGCTACCCTTAATTATGAGCTATAACATTTATTACCAGAAAATTTGTAAGTGCTCTATGCTCCAGAAAATCAATTCAGCAATTTCCTCTTTTTACTTTTCATGGCAAATCCATGAGGATCAACATAATGATAACTAATGATTTGCCATAAAATTGACCTTATTGATCAAGCATTCTCAATGAAATTAAAGCAGCATTAGCCAATCCTGAAACAGAACAATAGACAGTTTGATGGGGGGGGGCTAGAAAAACGACATTTTGAGGCTTAATAGGATATATGAAGCTTATTTATTGGAAAAAATACAGCAAAAATTAGAATTGTAGAAGCTTAAGCATTTTGCATATTCTCTTAGTACAGATCTAAACTTATAGTCACTTCCTAGTAATAGAGTAATCCTGGCTCATTTCCATATATTGGTAATTGCCCTACAGGACATGATATATTAAGAAGATTTACTATAGAACTAACTACCAAAAATGTACTCGCTTTAGAAAATTTCAGGTCTCTTGTCTATTTATTATTTAAATTAAAATAAAATACATACCTGTGCTCTCTCTGGTAATAAAACATTATCGGAAGTTTACATCATATTGTTAAATAAAAACGTACTCAATAATTACAAAGCTAAGATACTGTTTTCTCATGGATGGGTAATTCCACTCTCCTGAAAGGTTCATGTGGCTTTGTCGACAGTGATGAACTACAACACCGAATTCCCTCTCAGCAGGACTCTGGCATTTGAAGGATTAATAGAACAAGAAAGCACAAAGGTTATGTAAAGCTCAAAAGGATAGGAAAGCAGAAAAATATAATTTGAAAAAAATATATACGTATTTGCATTTGATTTAAATACTATACCTAGAAATAGGCTGGGACCTGAATGTGAAATGTTTCATTGTTACGTCATTGCCAATAGTTGTTTGTGAATAGTCTGAACTGGGAGCTGACTCAAGAACAAGAATGTCTTCCCTGGCCTTCAAATGCTTCTGTAGGTGGCTGCAATGTTTTTAAAGCTCATGAATCATCGAGGCTTGCAGCTTTGGCCAATTGCCTTTGCCTTTGACCTCCTGCATCAGCCTCTGAGATGGTAAAGGATACAATCAAGCGAGATGTTGTCTCCTTGTGAAAATCTGTCCCAGATAGCTACTGGAAAACCCCAGGAAAGGGACAGTGACTCTCAGCAGTCACCTTGTCACATGGCCTCAGAAGGCCTTTTCATGGAAGTAGATCTAACGGAAACTTTGTTAAAATGTTACATGATTTACTTTCACTTTGCATTCATTTTTCAAATTTCTGTAAATTAAAAATGATGTTCTCATATATTTAAAAGTAGTCACAGCTGATTATTTTTTAATCTGAAACAAATGCATCTCATATTTCTCAATTTGACTTGAGATATGAGGTGTGGGTAGCATCTTTCTACAAAGAAAACAGACATTCTTTCTTTAGGCCTATTTAATTTACTATTTAATTTCAAGCGTCTTGCTCCAATTTATGTAACTCCTCATGACATTTTATGAATAATCAAGGTCTAATATTTTCACAGTCATCTTCAGTCCTAGAACATGTTTCAGGACACTAATTGGGGTCGCCTTGGGTTACTGAGAGCCTACTTTATGGAAGAAGCTTTAAGATATTGGCAGGTGTGGGATGGGGGAACTGTGGAGGGGTAACCTGGAAGTGGGCTATCTCTGAGATGTAAACGAAAGGAATGGTTACTGAAAAAAAAAGATGTTGGGGACAGAATGATAAGCAAGAGTGTCATATTAAACAGACCCACTGAAGTTGGGAAATGCTCCATCCAAATAAATGAGCTAATGTATGTGACATTTTTAGAGAGGGGGTTGAGTCAAGTTTCTTTACACAGATTATATATGAGTGAAGCCTTCTACTTATACATAGAGGGAAAAACATATTTCACACAGAAACAAGGCAAGTTCTAAGTTGTCTTTCAAAATCCAAAGTTGGTGGAAACTCCAATAACATAATTGTGGTGAATAATATCTGAGTTCGGGGCATTGCTAAGACTGTGCTAAAACTTCCCAACGAAGAGGAATTATGATTTTGATTGTAAGTGCTTTGGCAGATCATTGGACCTTCTGTTTGACAGGGAAGTGTTCTGTGAGATGATTCACATTTTAAATAATTCACTGTAGCTCCCAGTGGAAGATACTTGGACACAAAGCAATAACGAAGACTGGATAGAGATCAGTGGTAGAGTTAGAGTTGTCGCCTAGGTAAGAACTAATGGCCGTCTAGATTAGCTTAATTGTAATGGACTCAGAATGCCAAGAATAAATTTGCGATTTGTTTGGAGTAAAGTAGATTGATCTTGCTGGTGGATAGTCCAAATAATCTGTCATATCATTCCATATTTTTCTTTTCAAAACCCTGGCAACAGGACCTATATCAGAAATTTCTTGCAACCTCATCACACAGCATGGGAGAGTATCAATAGGAAACGTGTCAGTATATCCTCCCATGCCCTCCCCTAAAGTGTCCTTTAACCGATCTCTACAATTTTAGTATCAAAAATGAGGGATGAATGTTTCTAGAGATATTAGGAACATGAACGTGAGTTCAATGTCTATCAGGCAAGTTGCTCAAATTTGTTCTCTCTTGTCTTTTATCATGTTAAGTGTCAGAGAGTGCTGGGCAAAGATTCTTAACTAGCAATCTCCTGGGTAATTGATGCTAAAAAAGACTCCTCATTCAATGGAGGAATTTGACAAAAATAGGGTAAAAGCAGCTAAGCTGGCAAGGTTCCCTTATCTTCTTGGTTTATAATGCATATTAGGAAGAGTTGAGAAGGCACACTGGGAGCAACCCGTGGGAATTCTCTTCAGAGAATGGGATCAATGTGATAGTAATCAAATAATTTGCTTGCTCTGTGATACAATGTCTGCACTGTATTTCTAAGTAATAAAATCATAGTCCACCTAGGACAAACTCCCGAACTTATATAACTTTCGTGCTCTTAAGAATTTCTTTCGGGCTGGAGAGATGGCTCAGCGGTTAAGAGCGCTGATTGCTCTTCCAGAGGTCCTGAGTTCAAATCCCAGCAACCACATGGTGGCTCACAACCATCTGTAATGGGATCCGATGTCCTCTTCTGGTGCATCAGTATAAGTCAAAGACAGACAACTATGGTGTACTCATATACATTAAATAAATCTTTAAAAAAAAAAAAAAGAATTTCTTTCAACTACTCTATCAAATATTTTCCTAACACATTCTATGGCAAGTTTCAATAAAAGCCATATTTTTGGTTTCAAAGATAATTTCTAGTACAAGTCCTTAACATGTAATTCATGATTTATATTTACGGAGCTGACTCTGTTTCTTTTTTCATTACCTCTAAACTACTCAATAGTTTACTAAGAGAAAAAAAAATCAATGTATAAATGTTTTAACTGGTTTTCAATCCATATGCAAGACACTGGGTTTAGTATATGAATTAACTACAATAGGAAATCTTTTCAACATACTATTTTAAATCTTTCATATAAATAGTTGTTGGCTATGTTTTCCAAATATTAAAGAAAATAGTAGTGTTCAGGAAGTTCTTTCTGCCTATTGTAAACAATAGACAAAATGGATTTGGTAAACAAACCCAGCAAGTAAATAAATGGATCAGTCCTATTGACCACACAATAGAACAGAGGTGGGGGTGGGATTCTGCCAGTCTTGTCTCACTCAGTCCTTCTGCAGAGACCGCCTGGATTGCCTCTCCATTAATAAGGGCTCCTGTGTGATCAGCTGAATCCTAGCAGGTTCTGAGGTCAGCAAACCTGTGTCACAATTGTGGTTATTTCATTTATGGGCTTTTGACTTTAGAGCTTGCAGATGTATCCTACAGAAGGGATGATGACAGTGCTTGCCTCCTGGGGTTGATGAGTCTTGAAAGTCGGGGGGGGGTTAGGTTGCTAGACATTCTGTACTTCTCAGAATTTATTTCCCTAGGGTGTCGTGTGGAATCCATGAAGTTCTAGCCAAACTGCAGCAGCTCCAAAGCTATAAAACTCTCTCTCTCTCTCTCTCTCTCTCTCTCTCTCTCTCTCTCTCTCTCTCTCTCCCTCTCCTCCTCCCCCCCCCCCGACAAAGAGATTTTTTTTCTCTCGCAAGGATGCACATATAGGTCGTCTCTCCAAGTCCAGTCTAGTCGAATCTCAACTCTGAAAACATTTTCCTGAAAAGGATAGAGAGGTATAGGATTCTACTCCTCTCTGTTTCAAAAAATGCGTGGTGACAATAGCACAAGAGTTGTTGGCCACCACCTGACCACATGATTGTCTAATTATCTGGCAGATCTAAGAAAGACACCAGAGAGTATGATCAAGAAATACTGTTCAGGCAACATCTTTGTGCCCTGCATCAACTGTGAATGAAAAGATCCAGATGGCTCCTTTTCAGTCATTTGTGGCATGGTTTGGTTTCGAATTGGGCAATTTAAGGCAGATTTGCTGTTCTTCATACTCCAAAATATCTAAACTAATCCACTTAAAGAAATGCAGGGAAAAGTAAAGTTCAGGAGGACAGAGTTCTAAAGAAGTTCCCTGCAAAAGTGAATACAGACTCTGTTGATTGGTCCTGAGATAAGCTCTGGTTCCTCCTCTTGGAAAGCACTGGAATATACTTGGGTACATACATAAAAACCTTTTCTTATAACGGCCAATAGCGTCACTGTATCTCTCGATGACCTTCAGGGTAATAGAATTTGGTATAAAAACAAGTAATGCATTTGGCTCAGAGGAGCACCCAGATTCTTGTAGCACAAGAACAAGCTGGTGAGCTAGATGCCGGGGTAACATCTCCATCTGTGCTCGTCCTATGTAAGCACACTGGCCCTTCCTTGCTCTCAGGTGTCCTCCCAATTCTCGGCATCTTCGTAATAAGGGAATAAATCACATTAACCAATTACAAAATTATCTGCTGGAAAAGAATGCTTAAGACAAGAAAAATACCCCCCCACCAAAGCATTGTCAGTAATATCCCCCACTCCAGCTATGCCACTGACAAGAAAACTGGAAGTAAATGTCTCCATTTCACCTTAGTAGGATAATGCATTAGACACAGGGAGACTCCTCTGGACTTCAGCTTCTAACACTGGGCTCCAAACACTGAAGAATCCTCTATGGTGCTGACACAAGCTTTCGGTCCTCATTCTACTGAATAACTTGTTCTAATTCTATGTATATTACCATGTCCGGCAATTCTGTATGGCATTGCCCCTTGTGTTTTACTCTAGCCAGCGGTGTCAACATGGCTTGGCTTAGTCAGACTTCCCTTCTTCAAATAAATGAGAAAAGTAATGTCAGAATGGACAACTGATCTCAAAATCAAATGGACTTTTAGGTTTGAGGTGATCGAGTGGATTATGATCCATCAGTAACCCTTCTTTCCTTGTAATATCTAATTTCATACTCTGAATTTGAAGTTCAAAAGATTTTGGATGTTGGCTTCACTCAACTTTCCTCTCTTAAGATAATGCATATGGAAGGATTGCTCCTCAAGCAATAGTCTGCCATTCTCTAAAGCTTCTATTTCAGGGAACATGAAGAATCCAGTAACCAGCTTCCAAGTGATGCTGAAGATGCCATCCCATAGACCCCACTTTGAATCACAATGGCGTACAGTCTGCTGTGCCAGGGCCACATTCTGTCTTCTTCACTTTCATTCACGTAACTATCCTGTTTGCCAGAGGTTGAACCTTACAAGCTTGGTGAAGTGCTCTTATAGTTGGTAGAGATCACCCTGTGTACTAAATAAACATTAAAAAAAAAACCCTGTAACTGTAGAATCTAAAGATGTAAATGCCATGTAAATTGTGTGCTAATAGTGACCCATCCTAGGAAACCTGTGCATATGGGAGCCAACAATGTCAGAAAAGAGTTACCAAAACACTAGAATTTCAGTTGGTTAAAGAAATAAAGTATTTCTAAGGGATTTAAATACTATAAATATCAGATGCTCAATTTCATATAGCATCTTTCTCTTGGTGTTCTCAAAATGCTTTATTAATTGATATAACACTTGTTTTTGTAAAACCCAACTAAGATTAGTTACCAGGTGGTGTCAGGCACCAAAATCAAATTTAATTTGAATTCTAAAATTCTATCTTATACTAATATTTAGAAAAGAACAGGAATGGACATGGACTAGGTTTTCCTCCATGCCTCTCTTCCCATAAAATATCAGTTTTTCTATCGCATAGACATGAGTGCATCCTAAACTTCAGAGGCCAAAGCAGGAAGCTGCGAGGTGGCAACTTTGTTCCATTCAATCTCGGTACAGCTGTCTCTCACAGACAAAATGACACTGGAAGGAACCATCCGATGCTGTCTGCACTGTGAAAATAGCGTCTCTCAAAGCAGGACCGATGAAAACACTTCAGAGAGAATTCCAAACACCTCCTTCAGACAGCTGTTTCTAATGGTTTCACAGGACACATGAAAGGAGAGGATGACATCATTTAACAGCACTGCTAATTATCTGCAGTTTACATACATTATCACATTTTACATTCACTGCAACAAAAATGTATGATCATCCCAATTTCTCAGATGAAACTCAAAATTATAAAAAATAATATCTTCTCCCCAAGTCATGGCTCAGCCTCGCCTAGGTGTGGCTCTTGGTTGAAATGACGACTGAATTCTGTAACCCTTGACCTATAACCACGGGGTCTGTGTTGCTTACCCTTTAATGTGCCATGACCTCGGAAGTCTGCGTGAGACACAGGCCTTCACCCAGTGGATCTGGATGGGATCTAATGGATTTATTTCTTTCATCAAAGTCTCTGGGGAGGGCAAAGGGGGTAACCCACCAACCATAATTTGAAAAGCAGAATATTAGGGTAGACAGTGTATTCACTAGGCTAGTTAGAAATGCTGTATCAAGTGCCAACTTTGACTGAGTTCCCAGACATCTACATCTTAACACACTCCTGGTATGAGCTGGAAAATCAGTAGTAAATTCCAGTATTTCCATATATGTGGAATATATGCTAAGATTCTTAGCTGAGTAGATGTGATTTTCTTATGGGACAGTTTGTGTGGCTTATATGAAAAATCTCACATCATCATCAACTACAAAGTTTTCTGGTCAGACAGGAACTATGACTATGACGTTAACCTTGCTTCATGGCACTGTAGTGGCCTTACAAGATGCCATGTGCCATCTGAAAGAGAAGTCACTGGGTACATGAGGAGTGAGGCTCTCCTCATTTCTCCTGTCCCAAACCGGCAGCACATTTTACGTCTTAAAATGAATCTCCCTTCTGCGTGCCCAAACCACGTTTCTTTATTTTACAAACTGAAAAGCAGTCAGCTCCACATTCTCATTCCGAATAGTGACTAAGAAATAGACGTTTTCTCTTAATTTGAGAAGAAACACATCAAATAATTAACAAACATAAAAAGAAGATAGTTATCTTAGCTCTCCAGTTGGGATGAACAGCAAGACTCAGAGGGAAAATTATAGTGGGTAAAAGACTCGGATTCACAAAATGAAAGATTTTAATTAGATTCATCTAAATAGTAGCACAATCTTTACCCACCACATCCCTCATAATAAGCAATTATATGAATTACCTCATTGAATCCATTCAGACCTAGGCAGGCAGGTATTACTCTATCCCCATTTTAGAGATTATATAATGGGCTTAGAGAGGACACGGAATCTGTCCAAGATTATATGGCTAGTGGAAGCAACAGCTGAGATTTTTAATCAGACCTAAAGGGTTCTAAAACTGTGTGTGTGTAAGTGTGTGTGTGTGTGTGTGTGTGTGTGTGTGTGTGTTCGCATGTGTGTGGGCACGTGCGTGCATGTGTGTATTCTACTGCAATAACAAAGAATGAAATGAGAGCTCTGTGTAGTCTTGTACGGTAAGTGCACTAAAAAATTCCTTTCAAGATCACCGTAAGTAGACCCCCATTGAGAATAAAAACAGAAATAGAAAAGGTAAGTTTCTTGATCTTCGGCCCTTGAAAAGACAGGGTTATATCCTCCAACATAGCAAGAACCAAACAGAATCTAGAAAGGTCTATAAATAGAAAAAAAAATATACTCTATTCAATGAAGCAATTCTGCAGAGGATACATTGAAGATAAAACAAACCTAAAATGGCTCTAATTTTTCAAAAGTGACCTAATGACACGGAACAAAATAACAATAGAATATGACCAGTCTGGCCTCAAATTTCTCCAATAGAATGTTAGAGGATTTCTGTTCCTTAGGCTCATACCTGGTCCTCTAATGCATCTCGAGGTGCAAAATGGACTTATCTCATGACGACTTGGCAGTATAGAACTTTCACTACCGCAGCACATTCTGACTATAAATTTTAGGCATAAGCATCATTCCATTGTAACGAATGGCATTCCTTGAAGCAATAGTAATTATAGTTTCTCCCTGAAACCACAATGGAAGGCCAAAGGAAATCAAGTACTTAGCAAAAAGCTGTATTTCTGTGGCCTCTGCTTGAAGTCGTCATTAGGGACTTGAGCCTATGCATCTGTGTGGGACTTCCATTTGGAACTGGTTAGTTTTGAGTCTCTATTCACTTCAGGCCTCTGATTGATTCAAGCAACTTTAATGATTCTAACAAAAAATGAAGATATTAAACACAGAGCTCATTATTAGTCAGAAGTCTGCCATGTTCCCTGCTGTATAATTAACTCCTTTCATTCAACACATTTGAAATAGCATCAATGAGGAATATTTAATTACCTCCCTCCAGAAGAAGGTCTCCACTCCGATTCAGTAGCCAGTTTTACAATAAAGTCCAATTTAAATTGTCCTTAAAATAATATGTTCACTAACTATAGGGGAAGCTTAAGTTCAGGAAATTGAAATCTTGGAAGTAGAAATTATGTGACAGAATTGGAAGAAAATATATTCTTTAGCCTGTAATTTGTCACAAAATGTGTGCAGCATTTTTAATGGCTTTGATGTCAGCATATTTTCCTAAGATATTTAAAGTACACAGACACATGGAGACACGCAAACACACAGACACACACACAACTAGTTGTGAGAGAAAATGCTGCATGAGCACGTATGACGAAGGATGCATCATCTCAGCAGTAAAACACAGAAAATAATGATTTTTATATCAGTCTGACCTTAGGGCATTTGCAACTGGAATGTGAGGAAATAAAGGTGTGAATCATAGAAAATACCAACCAAAACAATGGTTCAGCTATACCCATGGGGCTAAAGAGGACAAAGTGGTTCAATGGGTGTCCCTATTTTTGAATCCTCTTCAGTTGTCATAGCATCTGGTCCATAGCACAATACATGTTTATTACTGTGGCCTTTGGGAAAGCATTCCCCAAGCCTAATATCTAACAGGAAAGATCTGTGAACTCATACCAACATGACATGTAGACAGGCCACAGGATCTGTTTGCTATTCTGGCTGTGAGGACTGGTCTCTGGACTGTCACCATCATTGAAACCAAACCTGTGCACAGCTCCAACATCATTTGATACTGTTTGATACTGCAATAGACCATTTAGCATTTTGTAGAGACTTATTTAGAAGGTACCCATGCTCTCATTTTCTTCAAGAAAAATGACCTCTCTTTCCGTTGTTTATAGGCACCTACAATTGTCAAATATAACATTTAAGTGGTTCCCACACCAAGGCATGAATGCATGGCCCAACATCTCCAAGACTTCAGTAGACTTTTCCAAGAATAAGGGAAATGTTTGGAGCCCATACCTTCCAGTAGATATAACCTAAGAAGGCTATTATTCTTATTGCCGTCTACCAAAATGACTTAAGAATCTTTCATTCTGTTTAGTCTTTTGCTAATATTATTTGTTTTGACTGTATGAGCTACAAAAAGAATTTGGTCACCACCTACCAACTTGAAGAAAAGCAATCCCATCTCTCATGATTGGATAGAGACATGGAGCATATGAAGAGGACTCAATGAAGCATTTTCTCTAAAGAATCGGGTTATTTGGTTCAGTAGAGTTGATAGATAAAACATAATGGAGCAAGGGGGGGAAGGATTGTACAAACGAGCAAGTCCAAGGAAGGGGTCCCAGCACCAAACAATCTAATGAAATCTAAATGGTGTAAGTAGGTAGCTAATACAAAGTGGAAGATAAGTAAGATCCGTGCTTCAGGATAGAAGTGATGATTACAGGCAGCCCTCATGGGTCCCACATGTGGTAGGAATGATTTTAGGTAAATGCAGAAGATCAGCTAACCAGTGGTAATAGGAATATAAGAGAACCAACTAGTAATTAATATAATATAATATATGATATGATATACTATGATATATGATATATAATTAATACCATAGCAATACAGTCATGTAATTGTATAATCTCTTAAGATATAAATCTAAACAATGCACATTTACTTTGAGACTAAAACACACGTAAATTCTAGGCCACTTTGAAGGAAAAAAGGAAAGGGAGTGTGGAATACAGTATGACCTTTGTCTTATAATGCTTATTATATCAGAATATGAAGGCTAGGGATACAATTCACCCATTAATATGCTTGCCATGCAGGTACAAGGATGTGAGTTTAGATCCCAAAGACACACATAGAAAACCAGGAATGGTGACACACATCTGTAATCATAGTGCAGACTGATGGGCCAAGGAACTCACTGCCTAAATAGTGTTGCTAAAATGATGAGCTCTAGATTTACTAAGAAATATTGTCTCAAAAGGTAAGAATGATAAAAGATATCTATTGTCAAAGTCAATGTCTAGCCTTCACATACAGACATGTACAGAATGTACAGAGAGAGACAGACAGAGAGAGAGAGAGGGAGAGAAAGAGAGAGAGAGAGAGAGAGAGAGAGAAGGAAAATGAACATCCAGGTCTAATAAGAAGAATGTAAAAGACAAGTAGGGAGGAAGGATTTTCTGTGCACCTTCTGTGAAGAAAAACAAAACCAACCACTGTCATAACCTCCATATCATTTTTCTCCCCCAAATTGTTTCCTTTAATAAAAGTAGAGGGAAAGGAGTTAAGAAAACAAACAGTTATCCAAGACAAGGTTAGGTTATCAATCTGCATCTGCCCAAATACATTTCACATTGTTAACCCATCACTGTCCTTAAAATAAAAAATTTTGGACTTATAAGAGCACATCCCTTATGACCAAAAAACAAAAAAACAAAAAAAAAACAATCAAAAAACCAAAAAACAAGCAAATAAACAAACACTTGAGGTAGCAATAGCACAGTCCTTTATATCAGTTAGAATGTCCTCATGTTATAATGCTTCATGGACAAAAAAGGGATCCCTCAGGCAACAAGGATGCTAAGGAGGCTGTTCAGGCTCACCTCTCCATCATGGTCTGATAATGTCTGGTAATGTTCATTTTGCTCTAGGGCCACACAGTTTTACTCCCAGTCTAGTATTTAATAAATAAAAACAATGACCAATCAATCTTTTTTAAATATTAAATACTTAAATATTAAATATCCGTTTTGCAGAAAGAATGCTAATTGTCAGCATCAAACCAAGCAACCCTTTGCCATCTGGATGAAGGCACAGCTTCTTGACGTATGAAGCCAACAGACATTTAAGGGAGCAGAGGGCATCATGGTAATGCTGCAGTGTGCTCTGTACTCATGCTCTGAGACAGCCACTCTTGCCTAGGCCCCTAGAGTACCTTCTAATGTCTCATTTCCCACTTTTTCTTAATATAATAGGAAATCAGTCAGGATGCTCTTTTATAAATAAGTTTTAATTAAATCCAAGTCATTTTGTTTATCTACAAAGTCCTTCAACAGGATAACTCCAAGCTTCCCCTGGATCCTGTTTTAACCCTGATATGTCATGATGTTTTTAGCCACCTGCTCCTAGCTCCCACTCAAAGAAATCAAATACACAATATGTTGGGGTGACTGTACCTATTATTACCCCAGTTGGAACACTGCCCTGATATTCTTTGTGGTTCTTGCCTTGCTCCACCAGGGATCTTTCAATGCTACTAGAACAAAGACGCCCCCTCCAGCCACTCTGTCCAGAGTCATAGTCCCAGGACCCATTGTCCATTCCTCCACACTCCTTTCTTCTTCGTCACACTTACCATCCTTTAAGGTATTTATGGATTCATCACTAGCTAAACCTGCATATCCCCGGTTGCTGCTCTCATGCAGGCAAGGATCCTGTTCTGTTGTTTTGTTAGCCCTCGCACCCAGTCTAGGTCATAGTAGACACGCTTGAGGCCTCTGTGGGCGATTGTCCTATAAGAGCATGCTGATTTTAAGTTCATATATTTGCTTTTTGATTGATAACTAAAATAATCTTGGAAGAACAGAGGCTGAAGATAAGCCGTCACCATTTCATAGGGGAGAGAACTCAGCAGGGAGAGAAATGCAACAAGTTGGTATTAATTTAAATCCCTTCCTGTTTTAAAGTTTTCTGTATTTGAACTCCAACATGAACTCTGAAATACGGAGTCCATTTGAATGCCACTGAACTAGGGAGGACATCTGAAGATAGTCGAAAGTCTCAAACTATCACTCTAAAGGATTGGGACTCCTCTCCGAGAGCCATCAGAGTTGTCCCTACATATACTAGTGCCTGGGTTGGACACAGGAGAAGGGCAGACGGAGAACTAGCAGTTCACACTTGTAAGAAGGGAATGTATAAGCAAGTCTTCTCCCCTCCTCGGCATCTCACCACAATCCCAATCAGGCCATCAACTAGCGCTGGAGGACTCATTACCCCAATCTTCCCTTCCTCCCCAGGCTCCTTTCCAATAGAAAGAAGGAGGACTCCACCCACTACATCATCTTAATCAGCAACTTCGAAAACAGTGCCACATAAAACAGCAGCCGACCTGAAAAAGTGCAGTAATTGCAATAGCACTGCTAACTAACCATTCAGCTCGACTTCTGCATAATTAAGAAGGTGGTTTATGACAGGCATTTGTGGCATTTAAACCATTAAAAGGAAAAGTAGCAGATCATGCCGCACCAGGAGCTGAATTTAGAGGAGGTGGAGAGGATTAAGACAGAACACCAAGAAAACAGTCTCCTTTCTTAGTAGAGTCTTTTTCCCCCCTTCTTACAACGGTCTCCTTTTTTTCCTCTCCAGTTTTCTTTCTTTCTTTTTTTTTTCTTTCCCTTCCTGCAAAATGAGTAGCCGAGGGGATAATTTAGCAACTGGGCTTTTGCAAAGGTAGCTGCTGTGTGCTTAAATTACCAGAGAAATGCTTTCAATTGCTCCTTTTTAGAATGAAGGCACTGCATGGTATTTTCCCAGGATTGGAGCTTTGCACTCAGCAGGAGGGTTCAGGGGAGTGATGGGAAGCGAGGCGGGGGAGGAGAGAAGGATGGCTGGGAGGATAAAACTCCAGTTTATCTACTTGGAGATGCAATGTTAGAGAACGCAGAAAAGGCTGGTCATTATATATGTAAGCGAGGCATCCCACATTGTACCTCCCCAGAAAAGGCTCTGATAAAACAAATCATGCCTCTAGCCAACAAATAGTTACCGAACCCCTACTGTGTTACAGATACCAGGCTGAATGCTGCAAATACAAAAATACAGACGAAATCAACAACTTTCTCATGAAGACCTCGGGGCAATTGAGAGATGCTGCCTAGAGAATCTGAACCTAATACGGACGAGTAAAGACTTATTAGGAAGTGACCAGAAAACTGAGAGGGCAGGATGTTTGAGTCCGTTTAGAGAAAGATTCCCAGACAGCAGCAGATATTAAAGTAATGCTTGTAAATGAAAGAGTCAATAAACTATAGATATGTCAACTCATCCATAAGTAAGATATGGTCTGAGACTTCGAACATGAGTAGTTAACTAGCCACTCACAGTAAAGACAGTAGCATATACAAAGGTTTGTAAGCTAAGAATGCTGAGGACCCGGGAGGAGCTGGATATGAACTGTAGCCAGTGTACATAGTGGGCGAGTGCCAAGAAACAACACTGGTATATTCAAGGCCATGTCGTTTTTTTTAAGCCAGAAGTTTGATGTGATCAAGGGTATGAAAGCAAGTAAATAAAGGCTAACAGTGAAAGGCAAATGAGTCAGTGTGAAGCCCTTCACTATAGATTAGGCAGGGAGGAAGAAGCACCCCAATAAAGAACTACTTCAGTCACGCAGTTCTGAGATCTGCATGTTTTGACCCTGGTAAAAGTCCCACCCATGAGGAGTAGAGAATGGAATATAGCCATACGGTTAGGCAACACAATTAAATCCATGCCAAATTCCTACACATAAGATACACAGGTGCCCTACTAACTAAACAGCATATACTCTCTACTGAGAACATAGCAGAGTGGACATGTCCATCTGAGTCAAATACAGTTTAAATTCCCTTACTGTGACAATGGCAGAGCAGATGACATATACAGTGTATTCATATATATATTTATATATATATACATATATATATATATATACATATATATACACATATGTACAAATGATACTGACTCCTAAAGGCACATGATGTAATCAACCACTTTCTCATGAAGACCTCGGGGCAACTGAGAGATCAAAAAATATAGAAAAGCACCCAGCCATTTTTTTTTTAAATACTTGAGAAAGAGATGTGTTCTTCGATATTTCTTTATAGAGACCTAGATAGGATGAGGAATAATAACCAATAATTTAACAATGTGAAACTCATTCTTAAAACATGCACTGAAATCAGAATTTTAGCATTAAGAATTCTAGAAAATTTCAGTATCACACTTGATAGCTCACATCTCTAACCTGATGCAAATTCAAGGTTAGCCTTGACCACATTGAAAAATTGAGGCCAGGCTATGATGTAGACTGAGACCTTGCCTCAAGAAATAAACAGTAGCGGGCATTAAATTAAATGAAGAGCAATAATGATCATAGTAATTTGAAACAGATCTAAATGGTCCCTGTTTTAAATGACATGAATACTCTCTCTAGCCCAACTCTAAATCATAAGACCCCTGCCAAATCTGACACCACCCGAAATCAGACCACCAAACCTCTCTGTCCATAGAGCAAATGAAGGACACAAGGCCATAGCTTGAGATGAAACAAAGACTTCAATGTTAAAGCATTGTGAAAATCAGACCTTAACACTGTCCTTGCTTTTCCTGTCTTGTTCTCTTCCTTCTTCTTTTCTCTTTCTTCCCTGTTCCTTTTTCTTTTAAGCCCTATAAGCCCCATTATAAGTCTTCCTTTAAAGTTCTCTCAAACCAAATTACTCTACTATTGTAGATCCCATCTTAACTCTCGTAGCCCTTGTCCTCTCGTATCCTACTGTAAAGTGGTTTCAGAACTCGGCTCTAAATGCCTGCCGGATTGATCCCTTCTTAGCCCCTCCATACTAAGAATTTCCATTGATCACTTTAACTCAATGTGCAGATGAGCGATCACTCTTTGTCACCCAGGAAACAATATTCAAACAAATATTCTCACCTGGATCTTCACAACTGTGCTTTCCTGGCCTATGTTCCACTCATAAGGATTTACCCCAACAAGTTTACACTTTTTGAGCTCTCTATTCACTAGAGTCCATCAAAAAAGATCTTGGCTGGACAACTTTGTATTTAATAAAGTTTTGTTAGAACAAAGCCAACTCATTTGTTTTGTCTACTTCCAATAATTGGGTAGTTGAGGATTCAGCCAATGTGGCTAGTAGAAGACCAGGGCCATCTAAAGCGTCACCATCTTTAAATCCTCATAGGTCTGTTATACTTTGTTGTTGGTTCAATGTTTTCCTATCTTAATTTTTTTCCAAACTCTTAATAAGTAAGTTGTTAACAAGTTGACTATATGTGATAGTCAATTGACCCTTTGGAGACCAAACAACCTTTTTAAAGAGGTGACCTTAGATCATCAGAAAATATAGTTGTTTACATTATAATTCATGACAGTAGCAAAATTACAGTTATAAAGCAGCAATGAAAATAATTTTATAGTTGGAAGTAGCCATAACATGAAGAAGTGTACTAAAGGGTTCTTTAGCAAAGTTAAGAACCACTGACATATAAAGAAAGGGAATATGTAAATCCAGGAGTATGCATAAGAGACTCATTCGTTGCTTCTTTTACCATTTATTTAATTGGAGGTTGGGAGTGGTACCATGGCAGAGGACAGCTTGGGCCATTCAGTTATCTCCCTCTATCCTGTGGGTTCTGAGACTCAAACTCAGATTGTAGGTGTGGGGAGCAAGCACCTTTGCAGTCTGAGCCACCTCACAGGCCCATTATTTCCTAATGCCCTGTAGCAAAGATGTCTGCAGTCTCTCACAAATATAGGATTCGGTGTCACCCATGAGTCATAATGAGACTTAGTGCAAGTACAACACTGATTGCATCAACTATTGGTAATGGTGGACTCTGACCACCCTTAGAAGCCATGTTTCCTATTGTCCTTAATAGAGAAAGTCTAAGAAATACAAATGACCAAAGATTCTGATCACATCCTTCCTTTCTGTTATTTCTATGAGTTAATCAGTCACTTCAATTGAAACAAACCAGTGGTACAGTTACTGTTTTGGTTTGTGTGCATAATGTCCCCTGTAGGTGCACATGTTGGGGAATTTGGTTTCCTAGTTGGTGGCCTTATTTTTGGACTTGTGGCCACAGTATCTTTAGGAGCTATACTGAAAGAAGGGGATCACTGGAGACAGCCTTTCAGGTTTCACAGGCAACCCCACTTTCTGTCTGCATTTTTCTGGAAGGCAGGGACAATGTATCCAGCCACCTCAGGCTTCTGCTGCCATGCCTTCCCCATCCTGTGTACTGGATTTCTTCAACTGTGAGTGGAAATAAACCCGTTCTTCCTTGCATTGCTTTTGTTGGCTCTTTTGTTATGAGAACAAGAAAAGTAGCCGACACAGTGGCCCACTGAGAACTTGTTTGTTTCTTTTCTTTTGCTTTCAGTTCTTCTTTAGTCCCTTCTTACTCAGAATAAGCCAGATTAAAGGAATGTTCACAAAACATGTGGTAGTCACCTTTAATCCCCAGAACTTGGGAGTGAGGCTGGCTCATCTCTGTGAGGTTTAGGGGCCAGCCTGATCCTAGTGAGTTATAGGATGGTAAGGGCTGTTACATAAAAACCCTATCTTGGCAAAAACCAAAGCCAAACCAAACAATCCCAAACAAAAAAGAGTGAAAGGAAATATGCCACCTGATCATAATGTGATTGTCAGGATATAAATTTCCTGCGCCCTTTCTGTTCCTATGAGTTCATCTGACCTTCAAGACTCACCCAAACCTCCAGGGCTGACGTCACTGTTTTAAGTTGTATCTTTGCATTGTGACCTTGAGAATGTAGTGTATTCACCTTTGGGATGTCTACTAGAACATTACCCTCATTCTTGAACTTTTCTGAACTACCAACAAGACACTCAAACAAAAAAATAAAAACAAAAACAAAAGAGAGGAATGAAAAGGATTCATACCATGTCATTGCACTTGGAACAAAATTAAAACCAAAAATAAATGAAGCCTTTTTAAAACTATGTTTATCCATGAGTTCATATATGGGAATCCAAATAAAGTGTCATCAATCTGGTGTTCATACAATTGTATCAAAGGAACTCTCTTCCTTCCACCCACGTATATACTTTAGTAAGGTCTACAAATATGTGACCAGCAAAATCATATATGGCAAATGTAATTCATGTAATGAGAAACGTGGGGGAAAATTAGTATGGAAATTCAATAGCTGTCAACTGGAAGAGGATGGACTTCCTAGTGGCATCCAGCTCTGCTGAGGAGAAGGATGTCATTTGTCCATTAGCTGTAAGGAGACCGTTGTTGGCTAAGGAAACCTCACAAAGGAACTGGAGATGTGTATGTTTATATTTTCATGGGCGTAGGGTAAATCAAGTAGGCTCTCTCTGAACTGAGAAGGCTGAGATGGTCCTGTGTCTGGCTCCCTGTTGTAGGAGAAAAGGGAAGAAGTTGTAAACCTTCGCACTCATCCCTCTGTGTCTGGTCTTTGAGTTAAGAAGCTTTATGGCTTTACTAGGAAAGATAGGAATCTATGTCAAAGAACCTTAAGCAGAGGAATACACCTATCCCAAACTCTGGGAGTAACCGGAAATGGCAAAGGCAGCGGATTAACCTCTATAAATAAGGAGCCCTTTGAGGACATTAAGGGAAATTGTGGGTTCAGGAGCAAAGAGAGATGAAGTGAGGGAGGAAAAGTCAGGCCAAGGCTGCTCCCAGTTTCCCACTTTATGCTGACAAGATGAGTACACCTTTGTAGTGCCTTTTGAGAAAATAAAAAGGAGTGCAACAATTGACGGTGGGGTGCAATGCAATGGAGTGTGAGGAAGAGTTTCAGTCAGAGACAATTGCATAAAAAGTGTTATGCCAATGTAGACCATAAAAATACTAAGTGGTTTTGTTTTGTTTTGTTTATTTCATTCCCTCTAAAATCTCTGCCTATGGATAAAACCAAGACAGCATACTCAGGCAAATAGGTGCCAACTGGCAGGTTGCCATAATCTGCCATCCATCGTTGCCAGGTAGCTTTATCTCAAGGCAAACATGGAGCCTTTATGCTTACCTCAAAGAGGGATTTGGGAGACACCTGGAGCAAAGAAGGGGACAAAAGGGACAGAAATGGACCAAGGTGACAATCTCCCATTATTCCTTCCTTTTATCTCAAATGTCATTTCCTGAAAAAAATCGAAGAAGGGCTCCTGTCTCATGTGCTTGGAAGAATAAACTATGAGGTGGGAAATGAAGCAGCAGAGCGGAAAGTGTGAGAGCCTTTTGGGTTAGATGTTTAAATTCAGACCTTTGCAAGTTCCGAGTTGTTCTGGCTTTAGACTTTCTTTCCAAGTGATGGGAAGATTGCTATCCACTCTCACACTGCCGTCACTGGGCTAAACAATAATGTGGGCTATGTACCTAGTCCAGTGCCAGACACATTGCTGGCACCTAATAAGCAGTGCTGTTAATATGATTTACAGAGATGGACTGGGGACCCATTTATGCATTGAGGTCCTAAAAGAGAAAGGGAATGAGATTCCGCACCCTGTGGCCTCTGATGCCTATCCGAAATACATTATCATCACTTCCAAGTCTTGAATTATGTAGAGCACATCCCTGTGGTGCAAAAACTAAGCAAATGGTAATGATGTCACTTTGGCAAAGAATGTAAATATCAATGCAAACAGAGGGCCCTTGGAAGGAAGGGCAGTCGCTTTTATCTCAGCACTGCAGCAAGCTGCCTCGAAGACTGAGACATCAAAACCATAATTCGAGAGGGAACACACAGACCCTTCTGCGGTGCCAGCGACACTAGCTCTTCCCCTGCACAGCTAAAGGGAAACAGTGGTTCACAATTGTCCTGTCCTCTCTAAGAAAGATGGCATTGTGTACAGTGCACCGCAAAGTCAGAGTGTGAACTATGTTAATATATGCAAGGTGCCACATCTAAGTGGCAGGCTGCCGCCAGTCCTGAATGTCCATTCGAGGCAGTGCCTTTGGGGAGTGGATGACAGTTGCGGGCTTGACAAGAAGACAGAGTGAGAGCCTTTTGAACAAGTATGTGTACATGCGTACATTTTCACCTAGGGCAAAAACTACACTGCCTGCTTACAGACTGCCACACAAGGCAAGACAAAGGGAGAACTTCTATGAAAACACTAAATGATATTAGGGGATATCAAGTTATTCTGTATGAATGCTTATTTTCCTGATTAAACATAATTCCAGACATTTTAATTATCTGCCACTACTTGCTGTGAGTTCTGGAATTTACCAAGCACACGGCCACCATCACCACCAAACCAAACAATACGCAACAGGGTCACGCTTTGAGCTCTTGCAGAATAAGATGTAGAACCAGAAATACCAACTGGGGAGGTTAGCATGGGCCCTTTGCTACCTCTTGGGTGCAGGCATGATGCCGAGATGGTTCTCAGTGTCCTAGCTTCAACGCATTAGATCACCGTGTCTCATTGTCTTTGGCATCAAATGCCAGGGCTACAAAATCACAGTTTTCCAAGTGGTTAAAACAATGCCACATGCGAACAAAAACAAAGGCCACAGGATAGCTCATTTTAATGTTTCTTTTCTACAACCTCAAAACAAACAAAAACAAACAAACAGACAAAACATAATAAAGTAGGCCAGAGAATGGGGTGGAACCAACAGAAGCAAAAGTCAGAGATAAATGCATACAGACAAATACAAACCTTATGTTCCAATGAATAATTCAGGATCTGCACTGCACTGATGCTTTAGACAAGGAAGGCAAGTGAAGATTTTAAAGGATGGAGACCTAGTATCTCCTTGTTTATTCCCTGGGGCTATTTTCCTTTCTTATTACATATGCATACATGCACATATGTAATACACTCAAATAGTAGAGATATATAGAACTCAACTTGAAAGAAACACATTCACGTTCCAAAGACTGAACAAGGCAATTTGCTTAGATATTAGGAATTTATATGTAGAACTTTCGAATGTATGGCTGGAGATGCAGCCCACTTGGTAGGGTGATGGCCTGCCTCACATAATTGTATCACCAAGTACACGTCACAGCACAAACCAGGAATGGTGGCACATGCCTATAATCCCAGCAGGCTGGAGTTGAAGCAGGAGGATCAGAAATTCAAGGTCGTCTTCTGCTATATAGTGAGCTCAAAGCATCCTGAGATACACATGAGATGGTCACTCAAAATTACCAAGTATCCACAGCGGTTTTTGAGGTTACCAAGTATCCATAGCGGTTTTTGAGGTAAACATGTTTTAATGGCTGTTTGACTCAAGAGCCTGCTGTTCCAGATGTGCCTGACCGAGGACACCCAGCTGTTCTTTGTTCTTTCTGACATCAGGTTGTTGAACATCTCTAAACCTTGTACACACATCCTCTGTTCCTGTTTCTCGGAATTGAAGTGAGGCTGACACAATTCCTAGTTTGTTTGGTTTTTTTTTTTTTATGCAGAAATTCCACTGTATCTGACTGACACACCTGGAATCTCTGTCAACCCCATTTATCTAAACGAACCAAGTATTTTCTCTTCTCACAAGTGTGTTTCTTCTTCGGATTAATTGGTATTCTGCGTTCCCTGAGGAACTTGCTTCCCTGAAACGGAGTGTAAATGTCTAGTTTTATTAATATCATTTCTCCGATTTTCAGAAAAGGATGGTAAACGTTTCCCATATCAGTTACCAGCTCTCAAGTTTTCTCAGAGATCTCAGGAGCCTGATCCCTCTTAATTGAATTCAACACTATTTCCCATCAAGCCTTTCTAAGGCAAAAGCAAAGAGCAAAGACAGCGAGGGCTTCTACACCTGAGCTTAGATTTGCTAATCTGTTTGGTTTAGAATCTTTGGTTCTTCATTGCCCAAGCTCATCCACACGCCTGGTGTTTAACACCTGTGTTCGGCATTCCCGAGCAGGACAACGGTTAAGATGGTTTGATATTAATAGGTCACCCTTCTGGATAAACAAATGCTGCTATGTTAAACTTCTTAGTAAAGGAAGTAGAAGCTATACCAGTACCAATATAACCTTCTAGGAATGGTGCGACAAAGGACTCAACTGAGCATGGGAGCCCTAATGTTTCATGCCTCATTGCCTCTCCGTTGAATTTGTTAGAAAGAGCTCCCTGATGTAGAATAATAACTTGCCTTCCTACTTCTCAGCATAGATCCTATTTCTTTACATTAGAACTGTTCTGTACACAGCGATTCTTCATTGGATATTACCATACCGCTCTAACAGGTGTTGTATCATGCATCCACCCCTTGCAGTCCCAGCAAATCATTCTGACATGTCTATTCTCCATTGTCTTCCTCAGAGCAGTGTGGCAGAATAGAGCCTCATCTTCAGAGCCTAATACTTTCTCAGTGCTGTGAGGTGCCCAGACACTATACCTTTCAGTTGTGAACGGGCACTAAGTTCAGTGGAGTTCCTTAGAGTCTACATTTCTTCTGGAATCTGATGGTCCATCCCTGAATTTATGTCAGCGGGAATTCCGGACCTATTTCACAGCAGTCCTTCCCCACAGTAGTGGTGCTTTCTGATCTCTCTCTTTTAATCGGAGAAACCAGAAGCTCGAATTAGAGAAACTAAATGGTACTATACTGATATTTTCAAGCCTATGGTCTTCAACTTATTGTTCCACTTTCAATCTTCCTATCTTAACAAACAAACAAAAAACATTGTTAACTCCATTTGGTAGCTTTTTTCAGTGAACTGGGAGGCATGAATGCTTAACATAAGGGACACATAGAAGTGTTAGTTTCGTGTCATTTTCTTCATGGCACTGAATTAGCCAAAGGGGTTTTCATCTATTATGAGTATCATCTGAAAATCTGGTCCAATGTGTGTTCAGCATATTCTTATGAGCTCCATGGAACAATTGAACATAGACATTATAAAGGCTGGCTATCAAGAGATTCTAATCTGAATGCTGCCAAAGATACTTGGCAGTATTTCACTCTTTGAATTAACTGCCAGTTTGCATATTTTCTTTAGAATTTGTTTTGTTACTAAACCCTATAGCCACCCACCTACTGTATGAGATAATGATGTCATAAAGTGTCTCTGTGTCAGCATGAGTTACCAAAATGTCTAGACTCACCAAAGAACCATTCTCTACCCATCCATACAAATTATCCTATGCAAAGTTATCATTAATATGTGTGTATAAAAACCTTTGAGATATTCCAAGACACCTTCCAAATATTCACTGAAATTATTAAAATAAAAAGCATAGAATTGGAAAAAAAAAAAAGCATCCCAGCATTCTCACGCTGTAATGGAGAATAGAATGTCCTTCCTTTTAGAAATCTATTCAACACTATCAAGTACCAGTTGCTCCTCCAATAAGAGTGGGGTCACACACACATATGTGAGACTAATAGGACTTAGGGATTATTAAAAACAATAAAATGAAAGAGGAGAAGATGAAATTGGAAGGGAAAGGATAGGACCCTAGAGGGGGGTAGAAGGAAGGCATGGTGGGTAGAATGATTAATGCACATTGTTTAAGTATATGAAACTTTCCAAAGTTAAAAATATTATTCATTTAAAAAGAATTCTCATTGAATTCTAAACGCTTCTGAAAAACAGGTCCATTAAGCTACACATTTTGCCAAATGATTAAGGCTATAGTACCTGGCAGGGAAACGGTTCTAATGTTGGAAGTAATTTGAAAAACTAAAAAGAAGGAAAAAAGGAAGAATGAAGAAAAATTAATGCTATACTCAGTGTTCCTTAAAAAAGTGAAAAAAGATTATCTAATTTGATTTTCATCTTGCATAAGTGCTCTTCAGGGCATCTATTCAGGGGACCGAAATGTTTAAAGACAACAATGATGCCTGTATATTGAGAAACAAACCCAAGCTCGTGGGAAACTCCACCAACACAGTGAGCATCATCAAAACTATGAAATTCTCCATATCATGGTGAGACTGTAGTTGGGTTAGAAAGCCTAAAATTGAATTCACTCAAGAAGGAGTCACAGAATGACAACAAAGCACTGTGACAGCTCAATCTTGAAGGAAGTGGACGTCCCCATTGCTGAGGGAGAAAATGGAGGATGTTGCTAAAAAGGAAAAAAATTCCCAGTGTGGTATCAGTGTCAGTACCCACAAAGATACCCTGTGTTGATTCTCCTAGTATATCTGTAAAACTGTAGGAAACTGACCAAATTCACCTGCTTATTTTACTTTCGGTTGGACAGGGGCAATGCAGAAGGATTCGAATAGCTGCCCCATTTGATGGGCCTCAGTCTACCTCCTTCCATGTCATTAGCAATGCAGAAACTGTAACCATTACTCTGTGGCCCTGTCCAGCTATAAGATTTCATGATTAAACTGCCAAGTGACTGAAGTAAACACTCAACCTAGAACAGTGGACCCCTGCCTACTTGGTGTGGAGATCGCACTTCCTGTGAGGGCGAGTGGATTGTGTATTTGCTTGTGGGTTTTGCCTGTTAATAACCACCGAGCTCTGCTTCCCTGAATAGCTTTTCAAAGGCATGTTCTCACTGAATGTGGGGAAGTGGGAAATTGTAGTAATTAATTGGTCACCTTGGGCGAAACTACAGTTCATACGCATTTGCCAATTTCATATTTTCGTCTGAATTATTTGTTAATGTCTTCTCTAATTTTGTCAGTATGGCTGTGATTTGCTATTATTATTTAGGAGCAGAGATATAAATGATTCTGGGTGAAAAGGGAACCACGTCGTTAGAACAGCCGTGTTCTTAGGCAAAATAGAGATGGGAGGACTATACACTACACAAGCTAAAGGCTGAATCTGTCACACAGGGGCATTTTCGAGTGTATTCTAGGCGGACAAAATCCTGCCAGACTAGAAAGCAATCTGTTTCTTAAGTGAGGATGATTATTAGCAGAGTTGGTCAAGAGAGAATGCAGTTCATGCAGAGGGTAATGACATTGTTACACTCAGTTGCAGAAAGGACTTTAAATGCCCATAATTGATTCAAGCCATTATTATAACCTTGGCCCTGCCTAAAAGCAACACACATTAAATTACAACATTGGTAATAATTACTCAGAAAGATTAGCGTCTGTCTCTACAAAAGGCTTTAAGATCCCATGGAAAGGACTAGAAGACTACATCTGAGACCTTAACACCTGATTCTCGTAACAGAACTTTCTCTCACGCTGTGTAGATCAACCCAGCTAAAATATTGGGTCCAATCCTACTCTGCAGTTTTTACTGCTGTTTAACTACTGATTGGTAATTTATTTCTCTTTCCAAGAGTTCACATAGGACCTGAGCTTCTCTCCATTGAATCAGCTTGTCCTGAGGATACAGCTAAACCTGCCTTTGATCAGTATTTAATCCTTCTTGATGCTCAGGGTAGAGTTTGGTATCTGTACAAAAGTGATTATGAAGGCTAGAGAATGGCTTCTGCCAACATGGGAACTAACCGATCACAATTCTCGGTCTCCTTTGTCTTCACAGAGGACGGATCATATTTTAAAAAGTAGAAACTTGAAAGTCTCATCACAGTTCTAATTAAGCAAAAAGAGGTGGGCTGCAAGTCTAGTAGATTTTTCTCTTTCAAAGGCTCTTTCAGAAAACAGAATTGCAATATGGACAGAAAAGAAGGGGCTATACACTCACCTGCCTGTGTTTCTAGACAACATGGCATTGGCAGACATTATTGGATGACTATATAAAACATTGCCTGGAAGTAAATAGCCATCAAATGTGGTCAAAAAATAAACTGACCATAAAGAAAAGAATAGAATATGAATATTAATATTCAATGATTAAGATATAACCACAAGGAAGGGAAGGCAATATTCAGCGAGGATAAAGTTCCATAAATGAGAGTAATGAGCCAAGAGAGAAATGTAACATGGGTATTGAAAATTTCCCCTGGGGCTAACCAGAGGAATCCAGAGAAACAATAGATACCCAATAATGCCCAACAACTATTCAGAATTTACAGAAATAATGTTCCAGTTCAGAAAAACAGCAACAGACATACAGAACTTCTAAAATGCATCTCTAGTTAGTTCTGAAGTGGAATTGCCTCTTGGGAATATCTAATAAACTAGCAATGTAACTGCTCCGGCCCATCTTACAAACAGGACAAAGGCTGAGGAATGTTGATCTGAAACTTAATTTCAAATCTAAATGGGAGAGAAACAGTCTGGTGGCATTCCAAACCTAGGGTGTCAGAACTTTCCTGACAGGATGGACAGCATAATTCAGTTTGGCACAGACCATAAGAAACAGCATCATAGGGCTCCCCTCTGTGCAGTTGCTAGGGCAGGTTCCTAATTCTAAACAATCTCTTCCTTTTCTAGCTGCTTCTCCACATGTTCTCCCCCAAGAGTTTATGTTCTTCATTGTACTTGGTAAGAGTCCCTGGCTTAGGAGCAGAGAACTTCATTCCTTGCTTGGCCTGAGGGTAAGTTTAGTCATTTAATTTGTTTGTTTGTTTGTTTGTTTTTCTTTCTTAATCTCATTTTATAAACACTCTAATTTGAACTGCATCTGTGCAAAATCCTCAGTAGAGATTCTCACCGCAACAGTGACATCACCAGTACTTAATTCTATCATTAGTAAAATCTATTTTCCTCTTTATTCCAGTCATCATCAATAAAATTTCCTGAGTAACAAGCCCATAACATATGTGTATTTATGACCTATAAACACTTAGCCAGTATTATACTATTTTAAATATATTATGAATGGTATTTTAATCAAAAGGTAAAACTATTGTGTAAAAAATAAATATAACTGGGAATTCTGAAGTTTTCAGTATCCAAAGGCCTCTTTATGCTAAGTGCTTATCCATCAAACAGAAGGAGAGAGTTGAATTGTGTTTTCCTAACAAGATTGCTTAGAAGTCTGAATTCCCAGTACTTCACTATGTAACCTTGTGTGGACATAAAATCACAGTAGAAGTTGTGAATTAAGGTGAACTCACATGAGAGTACACTGGGTCACAGGTGTCCTTAGAGAAGACACAGGTGCTTGGGGGAGGGGGATATTATATGGCAATAAAATAGACCTGGAGGCACTGTGGCCAAAAACCAAGGATTGCCAAAGTCTGCCAATGACAGAAAGTTCAAAAGCAAGGGAGGACCCTCCTAAATGGCTCCAGAGGGAGAAGAAACAGCTCATTGAAAACTTGATTCTGGACTTTCCACTTCTAGAATGTATAAGTACTCTTTAATGGTTTACTAGCCACTCTGTCTTATGATACACTAAAAAAAAAAATAAAAATAAAAGCAAAACAAAACAAACAAACAAACAAAAAAC
Source organism: Rattus rattus (assembly GCF_011064425.1). NCBI lineage: Eukaryota > Metazoa > Chordata > Mammalia > Rodentia > Muridae > Rattus > Rattus rattus. The sequence goes on along the minus strand of NC_046160.1, from coordinate 103,074,614 downwards.
CAAACATCAAAGCCTTCCAAACAACAGAGCCTGAAAAATGAATAACGTACCCAAGTTGAATCTTCTTATATTGTCACAGTGTAATAAAGAAAGAGCAAGGGAAGTAAGAGAAAGAGAAAAGACACAGTAAGAGCAGAGGAAGAGAGGGAGAAGAGAGAAGAAAAGGCAGAAGAAAGCCAGAGTAGAGGAAACATTATATATAATGAAAAAGTCAAGTATAATTGAAGAACGGTGAATTAGAAATAAACTTTCGTCTTACAACCATCAACACACAGGGTCAGCATCTCTGGATGTGTACCTAACTGGTTACATCAATTATTAAAATGTCAAAAATGGTTTTCTAATTGGATATTGAAAGGTCAATGCTTCAGACTCATCCGGACCACAGTCCATCCTGTCCCCTCTCCCTTCCACGAGTTAGCCACTCAAAGGGAACTGTTTATTTTATCTTATTATCTCATCAAGAGACCAGAGACCAATTTGATTGTCATAAGACCCAGAGCCTGTCTGGTGCTGAAGATTTTTTATTATCACCCCTTCCAAAATATCTACCTGGGATTTGTTTTTGCCTTTATTGTTTGCTAAACAGTCCTAAAACCCGTGTGGAAAGTCACAAAGGAATCCCTGTTCTGTGCGTCCATTTTCTCTGTCTCAGCATCAGATGTTCACCGTGAGGCAAAACAGAGACGTATCTAAAAAAATATTTGAAACCAGAAACTGTTTACAGGACTCTTCTGCGATATGAAATCACATTTTTTTCTGCCTTCTCAATCATATTCCTGTTTTAAGAACACAGGTGGTAGCAGATAAAAAAAAAAAAAGATGAAGAAGAAAAAGAAGTGGGAAATGACACTTGCCTCCTGATTTAGAATCACTCTTCCTATCAGTTCAGTAAGTTTGTGGGTTTAGAGATTTACACCTGACAAAGCGATGGAGTCAGCCTGATTAATTTTGATGTCTAGTGATTTGAGAGTGCTGTTTGCATGCGAGATCATCTGGAAATGCATTTCTTAGTTAACTCTCTCCCTAAAGGGCTATATCCTACTCTGCTTTCATTCCAGGAGCAAATAATAGCCTATATTAAGAAATAAAGCTCTGTGTAGCATTGAAATGTGTTAAATAAATTGTTTTCCGAGGTATAACTCCCTTCCACTGTAGCTCTTTCGGGCTAGGCTAAACACAATGGGCAGAACTACCAGGAATACACTTGAATTCACTCTCCTATAGCCTTCATGTAGTCAAGGACTGCAAGAGTGAGAATATCGATCACTTGCTGGCAGTGAAAACTACAATACTTCACCTGGTTTGCAGATGAATCTCTTGTTATTCATCATCCAATTTCTGTGCCTCTCGTAATTGTGTCCTTTCAAATCTATTTTATCCATTGAACATTGCCTCTGTGTATAATTGATTTTAAGTTTCTTACCCTCCCCCCGTTACTTCTGGTGAAATCTCTTTGTTACCTAACAAACCACATTCTTGTAGACGTTCTCCTAATTTTTGAAGTAGTTTATTCAGATTTCCCCACCTTTTTGTGTTATTTTTATAGAGTGGAACATTAGCCTTGAATTTTAGAACAATGCATTACCATGAATTCCGACTCGGGAAAGAAATATTCCTAAACACCTGTCAAACTTCACTCCAAGGAAAAGACAGATAGCCATACTGCTCTGAGGACTTTAATGCTTCCCTCAATTTTATCAGGCATATTTTCAGTCTTAATGTACTGAACGGAGCCACGGCAATAAGTCTGGCTTTTCATCATCGTGTTTAGGTTGATGGAATCAACAGCACATTATAGGATAAAGGAAGTAGACGGAGAGAAATTGGATACATTCAGTTCACCTAGGGATTCCAGCCTAACTCATGGTCTGCCAAGTTTCAAAGGAAAAACGGGGCTGCGGTGGCAGCCACAGAGGACTGAGACAGACCACAGGCAGGTAATGCTGGCAAGGGACTCAAATGCTTCTCTCTGCTAATGAGCAACCAATATGGGGCCGCCATGCACAGCCAGCGCATGCTCTCAATTAACACCTCCTCTAATGCCTTCTTAGTAGCCATCACATCTTAGCAAGAGAGATACTGCTGATTTTGTTCTTTATGCTGTTTCCATCTTGTTTTCAGGCGACCTCTTGAGGAATCATAACATTTGAGGAACAGCTATAGGACCTACAGAATTAGGGAAGGGAAAAGCGTACAGAATTGCAAGCACAAGAGTTAAAGTAGCTTTGAGTGCTTTTCTACATGTTCACAAATACATTACACAAGCATTTCTGACAATAGGAGTGCCGTCTTCAGAATACCATCTATGGGTCTAAAAGTTCCTAGAGAATTTGTTAGACACTGGAAGAACTTATTTAGCCGTCAGAGACTTTAGGGCTTAGCACTACATTCCTTCAAGCACAGTGAGCAGCCCAATGGCATTCGACGTAAGGCTATGGTTGATTTTATAATCGATTTGAGAATAGGAGATTAAGACCAGAGAAAAGAAGGGCAAGTTGCAGGTATGAAAACATACATAGAAGTTTCAATATGCACACAGAACAAAAATGGCTCTGTGAGAACTGCTTCCCTCCAACACTGACAAACGGCAGGGTGAATGTCAGAATCTTAACACTTGGGTATGGGGTATGGTTCCGCGGAAGAAAAAAGTAAGGTAAATAGATAAGTTATATACTACGATGATCATTCTTATGAGAAGGGATCAAGCCACAGAATCACATAAAGAAACAGTGTGGGAGAGAAGGGAAAATATGAATAGCTACAAAGCAAACACAGGTGTTCCAGCAGAAATTCAATGCTCAGAAAAACTTGATCTTGTTCTTGGGTTCCAGCTCTACAGTTGGTACTTTTATGGCAAAGCAATCAATATGGCCTAGTAATCTATATTTCTAATCTAGAAATGTCTGAGAAGGATTCAGGATAGGGAGATGAGGAGAGAGAAAGGGCACAATGGAAAACTGAGACAATACATCAAATGAAGACTGATTTGACCTGTGATTAAAAAAAAAATAAAGTCCAGAAATTTATGGAGGGAGTAAGGACCTGAGGCCTCTTCTCAATAGCTGGATTGATTTTGTCAGCCTTGGAATGTGGGTAGACCTTGGACATGGACCCCCCAGTCTCTGATGCAGCTAAGCCTTCAGATGACTATAGCCCAAGCCATTGTTCTGATTGCAAATTCGTAGGTGACCTTGAACCAGATTTCCCCAGCTAAGTGACTTCTAGATTCCTGATCCTCACATGATGATGAGATAACAAGTATTCATTATTTCCTGCTGCTGAGTTTTAGGTTTTTTTTTTTTTTTTTTTGAAACAACACATCATTGATATAACTGATCATCCAGTAGCTACAGGCAGGATGCATGTAGGTGGTAGAACATGGAGTTCTCTAAGCTCTGAGGACAGATTTATTTACATTCAAATCCTAACTCTGTCCTGTTGCTGTGAGACCAGGAGCAACTCAACCTTTTTGGTGACTCAGTTTCCTTCTGAGAGAGGAATAAAGTAACAAAAAAAAAAAAAAAAAAAGAATTCAGGCATAAGAGATAAGTGAGATCATGCCAAGGGCTATGTACAGATAAATGGTAGCTATCATAATTAGGGGCGTGAAAGGATTCTAAAGCTGAAAGGAATTGTTTATCAAAACCAATTACTTTCTGGAAGTACAGGGAGTGTCCTTACAAACTCCTTCCCAAGTGACCCTTTTCAAGGAGACGTTGGCTAATAAAGGACACTGACAAGTGGTTCATTCTATCTGGAATGTAAATAGGCTGTCACGTTTAATGAAAGCAAGAATGGGGAACCACACTTGTCCATCTGTGTGGTGAGGCCTGGCTCTTCCAAAAGGCAGAAGTTCCAAGTGTTAATGGAAGGTGCTGGAAAAAGTCAAACTCGATGTTATCTTGCAGACCTGATGAGATTGCAATTTGCAGACAAGGGTGGCTTATCTCTGATGACGAACTAGGTGTCACAGCTAAGAGGAAAGGAAGGAAACAGCTTCTCAGAGACCTTGGGAAGCTGCCAGCAGAAGACTTGATCAACAGCTCCCAGAGAGCAGGTAATTAAGTGGGTTTTCAAGAAAAAGATCTCAGTGTTCACACACACACACACACACACACACACACACACACACACGCACACACACACACACGCCTCTGCCAAAGCAACTAGGATTACATTTAAAATTAAAGACACTTTACAGGGCTGGGGATTTAGCTCAGTGGTAGAGCGCTTACCTAGGAAGCGCAAGGCCCTGGGTTCGGTCCCCAGCTCCGAAAAAAAGAACCAAAAAAAAAAAATAAATAAATAAAGACACTTTACAGGTGACTAAAGTAACATGGGAGGAACTATATCTAAATTGAGTTTGCTCTGAAATGTAAAAGGACAGTGCTGCTGACATGTGTGGAGCAAGGAGCACGATCCTAAGATGAAAGGCTGAAGAGAAGGAAACACAGAAAGCCAAAAGGGAAGAGTTTTCAGAATGGGGAGGATTCAATGCTGAGAACTATCTGTCTTGTCCTTAGAGAGAATATATAGGCTGGTGTGGGTATGATGTCTTTCCCTTTAAATCTTCCAGCTATGGGTCAAATAAAAATGGTAATCACTTTGGCAATATGTCTGCTGAAAAAGGGACACTGATCCACAGAGGAACTCTGTAGGGCTGCACACAAGACTACTCCAGGTCTACACAAAACCATTTCAGTGATGAAATCCCATGGAAAGAGGATGGCTTTTTACAACTGGTTCTTTTTTTTTTTCCTTGTACTTTCTGTAGACTTAGGCTAATAAAATCAGCCCCATTGACACCAAGACTTTAGTCAAAGTCTACCAGGACCCCAATCGTTCCATTACCTCCATGTCTTAGCTAAGTGGGAGCCACATTACAGAGTCTTGAGTACAAGCTTCACTCAATGAAAACCAAGGGAAAGAATGAGGCAATTGGCCTTTGGTTATGTGGCTCTAACATGAGTTTCTCAAGCGTAGGCAGCAGGATCTTTGAAGCAATCCCCAAAATACGATGGTGTTATCAGATGGATGTGATGAGTTTAAAATTGTGGAGGAAATGTAATAGCATCCAAGGAAAAACAATATCTGTAGTCTCAGCTTCCTGCCTGACCTGAGAGCATGAATGACTAAGACACTCATTCACTCTCTATGAATCACAGTCCTTTGTCTCAAAACCCTGTTCTTGGCTTAAATAAACTCAGGGATCCCCTCCAGATGTAAAATGCTATGGGCAAAAATTGTATTTGTCAACAAGTCTTAGAATCTATAGGTACCAGAAAAATGACAGCTAACATTCTGCAAATGTATGATACTCAGTAAAAGTATGAAACCTGTTCAGAATTCCATATGGTAATTTTTTTTTTACCAGCAATGCAATAGCTGGCATTTACTAAAACACTTATGTAAGTTTGGAAGCATTTCACATACTGTCTGTGGTGCTCACAATTCTAACAGGATGATAGAAACAGAAATGCTTCTGCTCTAAAAGCCTAACCACTATTTTTATTTTACTTTACTTTATTTTATTTTATTTTATTTTATTTTATTTTATTTACTATGTGCTCCTTTATCCAAAAAATAAGGCTTGTCAGCTGCTAGACTGAGTTGCTCCCAAGTGAATGGCTTTACCTTGGTCCTTGGATGGCCATCTAAGAAAGTCAATTATTCCACAAGAAATACACAATGCTGACAAGGAGAAAAGGCACAGAGCAAAGAAGAGCTCTTGTTAGTTACCACTCTAGACTTGACCTAACTAGACCTCATTTTCTGTACAATGTAGCAACAGTAGCCAGAGATGTTCAATTAGCATTGCTAGACGATCTAGTCAGCCCCTTCAGATTCCAAAGGTTCTCACAGGACCTGATCTTTATCTTCATTCCAATTATGCTATTATGTTATGGAGCTGATGATTTGACTTAACAACTGTGGGGAAGACGTCCAGTGATTTAAATAAGTACGGAGAGAATGACCCCTTAGCAGTTTATAGCATTCACAGATTCTTCATTATCCTCATCTTAATAAGGCTGGGTATCCCAGTAGGAGGACCTGTGCTGTGAGGGCTGGACTGCATTGTAATTTCTGAATAGTATGTCCCTGGAATAGTCATCTCTCCTCTCTGTGCCTAATTATTTTGTGGGTGATGGTAATAGCCATGTAAGAAACTCTCTATAAATTAGATGCCATCATATTATAAAGCATCTGTCACATGCTAAGAATTCAATCAATGATGAATGTTCCATTATTATAACAAGCCCTGGAAGGCAAGGCACTAACTAGTAGGGCAGAAACTAGCCACAGAAATACCAGTGCAGGCTGGTATTGGAAGAGTAAAGAGCATGTATTCCTGGCTCTCTCCAGCAAAATTTACTGGAAGAACAAAAAGAAAAAGAAAAAAGCTCATAACAACAAATCTAGACTGGTGACCCTTGCTTATTTACCTATTTCAAGATCAATAGATTCTCTCTTGAGCACCCCTGCTGCAACTCCATGCTTACAAATGCATCCCGTCCACATACACACAGAGACTAAAACAAGAAGGCGGGTAGAATCTTATCACATAGGCCCAGCTCCCATGTCCTCCCACGCAGATATTAATCCTGTATTGTCTTCTGCAAGCCTGAATAATTTGTTCAAACCCTGTCTTACAGAAGCCAGTGCTGTCACCTCTGAGGGATGATGTGCAAAGGTTTGATTTGCAGCTAATAGAAAAATCTATTTCTTTCAGTTTCACTTCTGTCACACAAGGACCGTTGTGTTCCCTACAAGGGACTCCTTCTTCTGCAATAACCACCAAGATGACAGATCTCAGGTGGCAATATGAGCTGTCTGGGTTGAGTGGCGCCTATTAGTTTTATGACCACTGGTTCAGAATGGCCTTGTGGTGTCCACAGCCCATCTTAATGAAGATGGGTAAGACAGCTGCCGATGAAATAAAATCTCTTTGCTCCTTTCTGTCCCATCTGAAAGTCCATCAAACTTTCATCTTCTGCTACAAAACAGCTGCTGGGCCAAACACTCAGCCACAGTGAATCATAGCCTGTGGCTGCCCTGTTGTCTTGGAGAAGTAAGCAGGAACCCTGGGTTTGCTGACTACATGGCAGAGAAGGAAAAGTAAATAGCTTTACCATCTTTTTTTTTTAATAAGTAAAGAAAAGTAGCAAAGTTGCATAGCACATTTATTAGTGCCATTAATTAAAACACTCTGAAAAGTTAGATGCATCGTCTATATGGGAATCAGTCTTATGAGTTTGTTCCTATCAATGGTAAGAGTTTTCTAATAGAAGCCAAAGCAATTGGGAACTTTCCTAGATAGCATAGTGCAGGTAGGTATATAGTCCCATTCTCAGCTAATATCAACTGCTCTTTTTTCTAATTCTGGCTCTGGCAAAGACTGTACTTCTCCAGTCTTTACTGGGGGCCTCACTCCAAAGTCTAACTCAAATATCACATTGTAGGAGATTGGAAAGGTGATAGAAAAATCCCCCATGTTCCTGCAGAATCCCTTCTCCACGCTATCCTCCCTTTAGGATGTTTTCACATTCCTCTTGATAAGAAAAATAATCTTCTCTACATATTGACTTATGTGACCAACAGCATACTATGAAAGCACCAACTTGTGACTTCCTAGCTCTCAAGAGTTCTTGTTGTCCTTTCAACCCCATTCTCTTGGAAGGTACCCAAAGGCTATTGTGAAACAGTCCTCATTCAGTAGAAAATGACAGGTCAGATGAGACCCCCTCATTAATGACCAGATCACACCACAGTTATGTAAGTGAGACTATCTTATTGGTAGCCTTAGTCTGTCATCAGTTACTTGCATCTACATGAGGGATCCCATGTAAAGGAACTAGAGTTGCCAGCCACATCAAACCCAAAATGTTGACTCACAGAAACATAAGCTACTAACACAGCTGAATTAGAAAAACACTAATTTGTAATGTGGTTTACAATACGATAACAACTAACTAAACCACATATTTCATGAGGTCTTCTCTCTCCATTGATTGCTAGAAGACACGTTGCACGGTCATCAAGACAAGTTCAACTTTTTGCTCTAGCACATTTGAGCCTGGGTGCCATTCAGAAAGAAAATGCTAGGTGTTTCAGAGGAACTAACGAACACAGGCAGTGTATAAACATAGTACTTGTGAGGAAGTCGTTATTCATCTGATAACTCCCTTCCTCTTCATAGTTATCTGAATAATTATAGTCTGCTAGATCAAGGGCAGGAACTTTATTGATCAATACATTGGCTGTGTTTTATATGGTTGGTATTCAATATACACATCCTGGACAAATGCCTAGTTCCTCAAGATCCAGAGTGGCTCCATGCTAACATATTTACGGAGTGTTTCAGAAAGTGATGTATTAACAGGACTACGAGAAAACATACTTCAGTTACTTTCATTTAATATTTCTTGACATTATTGGCATTTGTAGGGCAAAATTGTCTAGGGACCTCAGGATTCCTTCAAGACTTGAGAGCCATTTAGTAAAATCACAGTACTAATTTAGAATTGATAATTTTAAAAATTCTGATTACTGTTGTACCTTCTGTATTAAGCTGCCTGTGTAAACAACCTGATCACAAAAGCCTTGTCAGGAAGATTATATTACAGCCACAGGAGTCAGGAGTCTCTAGTAGTTCACAGGGGTTGGTAAATTTACCCCCACTTAGTGGTCACTGTATTACCTGTGCTTGTGTCTACACTTTAGTGTCGGCGCTGAGCAATTTTTATGAAAACCAGAGTCAGATATACTAACTACCTGACACCTAAAAAAGAAAATCTCCCTACATGCTGGTCTCAAGTGATATGCTAAGGAGAGAGTAATTAGTCACGGCCACTTTTGAGCACAGTCTCACCAGACTCTGGGTCTCCTTTTTGACTCACCGGGTCATCTACTCAACTCTACCTTTTGTAACTAAGAGTTAATGACAAGCAAGTATGTTTGGAGAAATACTTCAGAACCTTCTGCAAATACAGCTGAGAGACTGTCAGCAGCTGAACCACACATCTCTGTTCACACATCTAGTGATGAACATGTAATTATCTTCTCTACTGTAGCTCTAGGCCAGGGGCTACATTGTTAACTAATTGAAAGAACAAGGAAAGAAAAGGTTTGCTCTCAACAAAACTTAAATGGCTGGAATTACATCTTTATTATCTGAAGTGGGCACTTGTGACTTGTTTATCATCACCTGTCCTGGCATCCAGAAGAAATAACATAGAAATTAGCCTCTGGCTGGTAATCTCATTATAGTCCAGTTATAGCCCATTTTTAGAAAGTCCGTTGGATACAAAATCATCCTGCCAATATAAATGCATATGAGATTTACTATGCATACTGCAAAGTTACCTATTCTTCAGAAGCACAGGCTTCCACACTGAGAGATATGGGACTTAAATAAAAAGAACCCATTAAAAATGCATAACAATGAAGACAAACATCTCTGAACTCAGAAACTACATTGGCTGAGAAACGTAATTGAATTTACAAAGAGATGTGATAATTTAATGGCTGTCTTTATAGAAATAGTTCTATTCTCTGAATAGGGTCATGATGTAGAAACAGAGAATTATGCTTGTGAATCCCTGTAGCCGGGACAGGAATTGTATTTGTTTTTCTCTTTGTCAGTGTTTATGATCCCAGTCAGTACTAAAAATGGTCCTCTGCCTGTTCCTTGTGCTGGTTTGGTTCACGCAGTACCTACAAACAACCTGAACTTGGTTGGAAATACTCCCAATACATGTGTCTATCTTTCAAGTCTAAATACTACATCCTATATATATTACATTTCTCTTTTACTTCTTCCTAACTCAACATCCTGTCATCCTAATTCTGACTACAAGGAAGGTAATGCCAGAGAAAGCATCTATGGTCTTTGGCAAATATCCAGTGACTGTTTATTGTCCTTCTAGTTAACATAGTAGGAGGAGAAAAAAATTGAGTCTCTGATAGGGTTGCCCAACAAAATGGGATACCCAGTTAATTTGAGTTTCAGGAAAATTACTTAACCAAGTGAGCAGCTATCTCTTATATGTTACATGGGACATACTTAGACTTAAAATGCCAGTTGTTTGTTTGAATACAAAATTGAGTTGAGTATCTTGACTTTCTGACAACCCTTTCCCATGCCAATGGGCTTAGGAAAGGGACATTAATCAAATAATTTCATGGCCAGATATGAAATTCTAAATGTATAAGAGCAATGTAGCAACTCTAAATGTATAAGAGGTAGAGTCTAGAAAGGTATGAGTATCCGTATTCTGGGAATTTGCATTTAATAAGGGGAAGAGAGTATTTCTTCTAGGTGAAATACTCAAAGAGAAAGCTTAGGCCTTAAAGGACGTCAACTAGTGGAGAAGGTGAAGAAACAGATGAATAAAACCAAGTTTGTAGAAGTCAATTTTTCTTTCATGATTTAAAGGGCAATGAAAAACCCATGAGGATAGAAAAAAATTGTTTCTCTGCTTTTATCAATATAGTTTTGTGAAGGGGAGAAGCTACAAAAGCTGATATACATCTATTAAAAGCTAGAGTTCCTACAAGATTTTAAGTCCCAACTTCTTAGATGCAGTCCTTTTCCTCTCTTGTAAATGATAGCGCGACTGAAATAAATTTGAGGATGCCCATAGCACTGGCTTTTAAACATCAGGAGCTGTCACTGTTACAGCTATTATTTGGTGTTCTCTTAAGGGCCTCTGCTTCCTCTACTGTCTCTCCTCAAAGAGTTCCCTTAAATATTCACTCAGCAAACTCAGCTACTGGTCTCTAACATCTCTGACTACTTCCCTAAATGACTACAGCCTGCCTTGCTCACAGAGTACATATAAAACTTGGTTTTGTTTAACTCTGTGTATTGGTAAACAAGTTTATTTGTACCACGTGTATGAAGGAGCTTACAGAGGCAAAAAGGGGAAGTAAATCCCCTGAACTGAGGCCACAGGCAGTTGGGAGCCACCACGTGTGTGCCCGGAATCAAATCCAGGTCCCCTACAAGAGCTGTAAGTACCTTTTAAACTTGAGCCATATCTCTAACCTGATGACAAAAATACTTTGAAGTGACCTAATTGAATGTGACATCTTTCCCTCTCTGGCCCTACCATAGTTCATACCTTTAATGCTCATCACCCAATATGCATTAAACTGCTCTCAGACCTTATCTTGCTACCCTCTCCTCAGATTTTGTTATTGAGTACTTTAAATGTATAGATCAATATAAAAGAACAACTGTCTGCCATTCAGAATATGAAACAAATAACTCCTTCTCTCCCATTAAGACAATGATAAAACAATCACTATAAATAAACAATAGAACACAATGATGAATGAGAGAATATATTCTTCAACCAAGATGTGAACACATGAAGTTCTTATAGGAAGTATCTGAATCATGTTCATGAGTCAGTGAGTATTTGATGCCCAGGACAATGACTAAGACATACTGGAACTCTTAATATATCCTCATTAGCCACAGTTATACAATGGGACAAGAACTGTGCAGAACGAGTTTAGGAGGCTCATGTAATTGTTATGCAAATGAGGCATAGAAAAAGAAACTTTGTAGGTCAGATACTAAGGGTTGACCTATAATATGAGACATTAGTATAATATGAGACAAATAGCTAGAGACCTACATATGGGAAGAATATACTCTAAATACATGGAACATTAAAGAACCTAGTGAAAAGTGAGGTTAAAGTATTGGGTTGGAGCCATATATTACAGGCATGCATTCTTCATTCACATTATGTTTAAAAAAATTCACTCTTCATTTGTTGATGTTTTAGACTTTGGATATACAATCATGAAAAAGACACATGAGGCCTCTATTCCCAGTTTTGTTTTTTAGCATGGTGAAGGAAATAAAGCACACACAAGGAACATCATAGAGATAGTCAAGCTACAAGGAAAAGAGGTGGTGTTCTGGGAAGAGATTTGAAAAGGCACCTTTAGCAGGGGCATTCAGGGAGGGTCTGAGAGATAACATATAAGCTTTGTTATTTGATATTCTGATCAGAAAGGGCAACTGTGTGGGAAATGAAGAGAAAGGAATTGAAAATATATAAAGACAATACAGTGGGAACAGGACAAAGACACTCAATGAATAAACAAAGACAGATCAGGAAAAGTAAGGTCAAGATATTGTCCTTGATGGGAAAAGGACATGATCTGATTGTTTCTCATCCTGCAGGCCTAGAGGATTCCCAGAGGAGAGTAGCATAAAGAGCTTCATGCTTCAGAAGGAAGGCTCAATTATTAGGAATATCTTGGCAAGAGAGGCTTGAGGTCTGCAATGGGGGATATTGAGTCTTTCCAGGTGATGGAGTGGGAGGATCCATTGGGATAGGAAAGGAAGATCAAAGATTGCCTTTAAGGAATTTGTAGCTACATTAAAAATAACTTGAGGTTAAAGTTCATGTTTCAATTCCCATAGCAGGGCCTACACCATGCCTTGCATTCCTAATTATAACTATTCTATAATGAATTATAAAGACCATCGCTTTTTTTTTTCTTCAAACACTGCTCTCTTCTAATCTTTTACCCCTCTTCTACAGGAATTCTCAGAAGTTCCACAGAAAGAATTTTGCCTGTTCAGGGAGAATGAGTGGACACAGGCTGCGTATCCATTTCTGCTCTGTCATTTAATGCATGGATGGCTTTGGTCAAGTCACCTCAGCTTGGGTTTTGATTACATCAGCTTAAAAATGGGCCAAATAACCGTCCTACCATCTATTTTCCTACTGCACAGGGCTGTAGTGAGACGCAGCAATGTCAATGGAGTTTTTGTCTTTTTTCTGTCATACTGTAAAACATTACACAAATAGCAATCAGTTATGGAGCTTCATTGAGTCCATGATGACCATAAAGGAAAATCACTAAAAGCTTTGAATGCTCATTTCAGGTTTAATGTCTAAGAAGGAAGAGAAAAGATGCTACATTTTTCTATATAACAATACAAGCACCTCCATTATGCGTTCCATATTTACTGCTTTAAAATATTTATTAAGCACCTGAGGTATATGAGGAAATGTGGCAGCCATCTAGAATAAAAGAGGTTTTCATCACAGAAAAACCAACTGTCCCAGCCCTCGGCATTATGTTTCTAAGTACCACAGAACCTTCAGATTTTTCCTTTTTTGGACAAATTGTACATTTTTTTTTCTTTCATGACAAACCATCTTCAGTCAAGAGCTCCTTGGGTAGTTAATGGTGTCTTGTGATGATCCTTCAAACTCTCCTCTTATTTTACTCTTGATTAAAAAGAAAGCAAGCTCAGGATCTGAGCCCTTGACTGATTTACACTTCAATTTAATTTCTCCCTTTCTCTTTCCTCTCTCCTTTCACTGGAAGAAACCTTCCATGTAATTAGGCTCGAAAGCTCTCATCAAACAGTTTGATTTAACTGCAGCATACTGAATTTCTCTCCTAGGCTGATGGGGCAGAGTAAAGTGGGGACCCTTGGAAGGAGGGGTAAGCCTAGTATGAAGTGGGAGCTTCTCTGGGGTGGCATTAAGGGAATCAGCATGAGGGGTAGAGTGTCTTGGCTCCCATGCTGTCTCTACTCCTTTAGTGAAGATTGGTTGGTCAAGTTACACTGGAGGCCACTCCAGACCCCTAATCCTCAGCAAAACTGGTGAGTTCTAGGACTAAGACTGTAGTACAACAGGCAGACTGAAGAGAGAATCCATGTTTGCCTTGCTCTGTCTTGCCTCTGGTTTGTAAAGTGTGATTGGTCTGTTAGCTTCCTCCCATGAAAAATAATTTGATGGGTGAAGGTCTATACAGACCTCTTCCAGGCTTAGTATTTGATGATTGCACACTTGCAAAGCAGTTGTAGAATGCATTGGAGTCCTGCATCACAGCACTCCTGGGGTAGGACTATACTCATGTCAGGACATGGGGAGTTTGAAGATCCGGCTGTAAATATTTTTCAGGGTAGCCGTTATTATGTTACCTTGGGCAGGAAAATGAAGTCTTTGCTCTCTCAAGATTGTCTGAAAGAGTGTTCTTTGCAATAATAATTCTAAGGGACAGTTAATTGCAGAAAGAGGATCAGGTGGAGATCCCTTTAGAGACAAAGATATGGAAAGAAAAACAAAACAACAAAGATTATTCCAAGGAGACAAGTTGACTGTGGAGGGCCAGGGTTTAAGTTTTACATCCTTGTTTCATATAAAAGCTGTCCCCTTCTCAGATTATTGACCTGCTGGCAAAACCCTGTGATGACACTGGGCTGATCAATGAAATCGGAGCAGAACGGAGTAGACACCGAAGCATTTCTGCATCTGTAATTCACAGCAGGCTCATAGCCCCTGTCTCGTCTGTACATTCCCAGGCCACGAGCTAATTAGCATGCTGTCAAGGCATTGCTGCTACATTAATTTTTTTTCCAGCTCACATATTCACCCACATGTGCCTATATGCATGCATACTGGCTTAAAGTGGAAAAAAAAATACTGTCATTCTTGAAATATTCATTTCATTAGTTTTACCCTCATAATTAACGAACTGCAGCCACATATACAATATATATGATGAATCGAGAATAGAGGTAGATGCAAGGTGGACTAGTAAAGTGAAAATGTAGTTTGGAGATCATCTGGATTTTGCTCATAAGCCCTGATGCAAAGATGAAGAACTAACTCATTAAAGACGGCCGGGAAGCCACTTAGACATCATTAACTCAAATTCTATCATTTTATAGGGAAAATCATGGAATCCAGAACAAACTGGCAGTTTGCTTCAAATTGTAAGTTGAAGAATAAGCCTCTGGCAACTATGGAAACTATATATCCTCATAAAAGTATTCTATATAGTGGATTTTTAAAAAAGGTGACATGGTCACTGGGAGCTATCCTGTCATTTGATGCCCCTTGCCTGGCACTTGGATCCTTGATTGAACACATACTTGTTACTTGCCAGTGAACTCTGGGAAATAGATGGGTTTGCAAAGGCTCTTTAGAAAAGACTTGACCCCAATGTAATAGACTTGTGGATATAAGGAAATGGAATCAGATGTTCTCAGAAGCAGGGGCAAGGTAGACATTTTTGTAAATACTGGACCTAAAAGTTTGGTAGGCAGGAGAGGCCAAGGACTTAATAAGTGGAAGGAATTCTGGAAATTAGTAATTGAAAGAAAATTTCTTTGTAAATTCACCCTGACAATGTTACCTACTTGGAGGTAGAAACAAAGCTAAAGTACCTAGTTGAATATTTGACACAAGGTGAGTAGGAAGCTCTGATTACTAAGTACAAAAGCATGCACAGTTCTCACAATATATTGTTGCCCTGGGAAGATCAGAAGGTCCCTCTAAAAGTGGTTGAGGATTCTAAGAAATCCACTTTGAGAAGGTTTGACTCCCAATAACAATAAGGAAAAATTTAAATATTCAAACACATGTATGGATTCAAATTCTTTGGATACTCAACCTGGTTCTGCTGTGTATGAATAGCCTTAGAAAACTATCAAAATCATCCCTGCCAAGGCCAGCCCCTTGAAAACAGGAAAAGAACTGCCCCTCCCTCAAAACAGAATCAAATGACCTAAAAGCTTTAGGGAACTGTAAGGCACACTGAGTGCATTAAAAGGCAGTACATTATTCCAATAATTAGTGATTACTAAAATAGGTTCATTGTCATTCTTATAAAAGCAGAATTCTTTCTTGGATTCACTTAAGAAGTGTAAAATAATGTAAGGACATATTCAAAGATGTCTTACTGATAATGTGGAATTACTAGTTTGTGAAGAGAGAAGAGGATTTGCGTGTGCACGCACACACACAAACACAACACACACACACACACACACACACACACACACAGAGAGAGAGAGAGAGAGAGAGAGAGAGAGAGAGAGAGAAAGGACATGCCTATTGAACCTATAAGTCCATTCTTTTCTCAAGATAAAAAATAATCTCTGTTGTTAAATCTTTAGCCTTCTTCTTCTTCTTCTTCTTCTTCTTCTTCTTCTTCTTCTTCTTCTTCTTCTTCTTCTTCTTCTTCTTCTTCTTCTTCTTCTTCTTCTTCTTCTTCTTCTTCTTCTTCTTTAACTAACCAGAGAGTCACTGAAACTCCCCAAATCTAAGTATTCTGCTTTGCCTGTGAATCTAATCTTTTTTTTTCCCCCAGAGCTTTGGGTCTATTAAAGCCAGAATTTCAAAGCACTGGGAGACATCTATTAGTTATCAATTATAAAATAGCCCCAGAGCCTTTGCTGCCTGTCACCATTTGCTCACAGGACTCTGGAATTTCAGGCTAGATAATAAATGAACTCCAGAGGCATGCTTAAAATTTCTAACCAGAGTGATGTCCTTTCCTCTTTCGCCACTGAGGCAGGGTCCGCTCTGCAGGAGCTAGTTCATTCCTCTTTGCTAACCTGCTCAAGTGACATGTCCCTGAGATGCCAGCTATACACTTGCTCCTGGACCCATATGCTCTTTATCACAGGAATCCTCTGTGCTCTGATTTCAGATCCTACTCAACTGCTCTTTGTACACTGAGGCTTGGGGTGATGAATTCTTTCTCCTTGTATAAACCTCTACAGATAACCAGATCCTCCCAACCAACTCCCTCTTTTCTTTCTGTGACAGCACCCAGTGACAAGAGTGAAAGGCAAATAGATACTAAGTAAAACAGCAATGCTGTCTTGGTTTAATACAACGCTCCATCAACCTGTTCCACTGCCTAGCAACCATGGTGGCTCACCCCGAGTTCATTTTCATTTTAATGTGCCACACAGAAAAGCAGCCTAAATATATAGCCCCAGTTCTGAAGCATATAATCTGTAAACTACAGGAACAGGCAGATCATTTCCATTAGTTTCTTGTGTAGCAAAAACCACAATTTGCACCCAAAGCGTGTAATTATATTCAAATCCAGAAAGACTGCTTCAGAAAGAGTTGAAATTCATAGTTTGGGGGGAAAGTTACTCAAGAGTATACACAAGGGTTGTAATGTGGGAGGAGGAGGATTGCAAAACAATAAAAATGAGAATAAATACTATGTAGCTGTTCGGATGCTAGGGGCTTCCTGGGTACACAGGTGCTAATGATTTGTAAATGAATAAGTTAAGAATTGGAACCGAGGACATGCCCTTTACCAGCAACTTGTCATGGCTTCTAAACATGGAGTAGTGGCAGGTCCAGGAAAATGTTGTTACCTTTTTCCTTTCTAGCCAGTGACACTAAATCAGAATGGTACGATGTCTACCAGTACACAGCCCCTTGAGTTGTACCTCTTTCTCACACTAGGGTCCTTAAGGTAGGTAAAACTTCAGCACAGCCCTAAAACTCTATTTCTGAATACAAAGCCAGACAAGTCTTGGAAAGATTTCATGGTGGATTTACTTCGGCATGAGGCCGGGAAAGTTCAAAGCTGTCAGAAGGCATACCCGTAGAACTTCACTTGGCTAAGGAGAGATGGCTGGAGAAAAAAAAAAAAGAAGAAGAAGAGGAGAGGCGGGAGACAGCTGGCAATTGCAGCTTTGGAGGAAGGAGCACTTGACCTTATCTATTGGAATTGGGAAGGAACAAAGGCGGTGAACTTGAATCCATACTGCCTGACTTTCTCACTATTTCTAACACTGGCTGGGGAGCCATGGCTGAATCCCTACTTTGCTCATGTGGAGCACTGAGCCTTTAGGTCCCCAGAGTTCTAAGAAGGTGACTCTGTGCTTTTGAAGAAGTCTGTGCCCCCCCACCTCCCACACCGCCTCTTTTATAAGCTAGCATCCATCTCCAAGAATATGGAATGGATACTGTGGCATTAACCACATCCTTAGGTTCAAATGGGTTCAGGCAAGCTGTCACATCTGAGTATTTATTACCAATTGCACACTCATAGACACTTTGGGATGTGTGTCAATTCAAGGTTCAGAAGGTTTCAATGGCATGTGTGCTCTGTTCCTGACAAAAGAGCTTGTTGTGTGTTTCTTTCCGTTTCTTAAGATGATGAACTACATGAAGCCATAGAAAGACAAAGAAGAGCTGTGTGGTTAGCACTGGGTTTGAATCTGGTGTTATCACCCTATTACTTTAGTCAAGTCACTTACCCTCTCTGGGACTCAATAATGTCAATTGTAGAACAATACCCACTATATTAACTCCGAAGGCTTGTTTGAACTAAATGACCCCATGCATGATAAGCCTCTCGAAGTTTTGACACAGAGTAGGTGTGTGGGACACAAGCAAGCCTCTCTCAGAATGTGAACTGCAAAGAGAATCAAATGGTTTGCTCTTTATGAACTCAGTTGCTCTGCCTCCTGCCCTGATGTGGCTCAACACAGCAGAAGGGTGTGTTTTAAACACAACTTGGAACTCCTTGCTTTGTACTAAGAAGGTGTGTTTAAATGAAACCTTCATTCTTTCTATCTCAGCACGACTATGTCAAGTTGGACTTGGGGCTTTCTACTATCACAGTGTGTTTCTCTTTACATCTCCTGTTTCCGAGGGGGAAAGGGAAAACCTGGCTGATGGCTTTGGCAAAATTATCTGACAATTAAGAAAATAGGCCTATAGCACAATGGTGTACCCGTGGAACTCAGACAGGTCCAACACACTGGAGTGTGTCTTAAAGATACAGGAGCCTGAGATCTTTCAGTGTTCAAGGTAAACAGCACTGGGCGCGTTTGCCTCCCAGTGGTAGTTAGGGAATGCCCCCATAATGTGAGAAGGAAATAAGACAGAAGGGAATGTTTTCTCCAGCTAAAGAATTAAATCACTGTAGCAATGCATCCCACTATAGGGAGAAAGGGAAGGAAACATTAAAAGATAAAGATACTCATGGAAAGTTAAAAGAACAGCTATTAATAGGCTGCCAGGTTCACAGAGTGGGCAAGAAGGAAAACTTGCAATGAATTCTGTGACTCTACAGTGTTCTTCCCATTAGAACTCTACCTTTAAATACAGACTGTAAAGCATCCAGCAAACTGTGTTCATATCTGTTCTATGACCCTTCATCTCTAAAATGTAAAATTACAAAGAAAAAAAAAAAAAAACAGATCGCATTAAGATAAGTTTCCCTTTCCTTATCTGAAGACAATTGATGTAAAGACAGAAGTCATGTCCTACTGTAAAGTGCAGGTTTGTTTGTTAATTTTCTAGTCTACTTCCCAATACATATCCAACACAGGAATGTTTTGCCTCAGAATCTTTCTCAGAGCCCTCGTCATTTTTATTACCCAAGATCTCTGAGCTTCCACATGTTTTGTTTAATTTGCTAACTGTGGCTTGAACCTATCCAACATGGATCTCTACCAAAAGGGTAGCTGTATGTTGCATCACAGTTTGATTTCTGTATCCTTATGAAGGTGCTCTCATCTACATTTTCCCCCAACAGTAGTGTGCAAATGAAGTAGTTCTTCAGAGGACAACAGTGTTGCCATAGAGAAATAAGGAGAATGCATGAGTATAGTAGCTTCAACCTGCCTACCAGCAACCATTCAACCAGGAAGCTCAGGTCCATGAGAGAAGGTGGTGCTGACATTATAGTATTTCTTATAAAATGTGACACCTGTGTGAGTCATGTGTACCATGCATATAATTTATCTTCTGGTAAACTTTGTGCCTATAACAGATAAGCCATACTATTAACTATTCAAATTTAAAAACACATGCCTCTTGGTCAGACAAAAAGACTAAGACACAATACATTCAACTCTAAACCATATCCTTGCTTGATCCCACCCACACCAAATACCCCTCCATCCATTTGAACTCCATTACCATTGAGACCCTTATTAACACATACTCTCATGACTCACTTTTAAAAGACATTATCTGAAGTTGGGGAGCTTAAAAGAAGAGGAAGAAAGGAGAGAAGGAAGGGGAAGGAGAGAAGGGAGAGAGGGAGAGAAGGAGGAAGACAGGGGAAAGAGGAAGAGAGGGAGGAATCAAGCATGGAAATTATTTTCCAAAAGAATTGAGCACCTTGCTTCAAATTTACAGCAACTTTACTGATGAACAATACATTTTCTTAGTCATTCCACTAGAGCATCATGACTGATAAAGTAGGCCTGCTATAATATTTATATTTAGAAATATGTTTCATACAAAAGCCAACTGGAAAATTATTGAAATGATACTTTTAAATACTTTTTGTTACTGAAAATATTTACTTACATATAGTTAATGTTTTCCTCACTTAAAGATGAAAAGTGAAGAACTAGTGGTGTGTGCATGTGCACACGTGTGTGTGTGTGTGTGTGTGTGTGTGTGTGTGTGTGTGTGTGTACTTACTTGTGCATGCACAAACATGTGCTTAAAGAAGTAAATGAGGAGAGGTCTGAGTGTAGCTTGGAAGGGCAACAGGTCTGACTGAGAAAGCCTTGGACATTCACATTAGCCTATGCACACAGAGCCTGTGTCTGCAGTCAGACAGACTTAGTCCTCTGCACATCAGCATCTGGACTCAGGCCCAGAAGCTCAGCCAAGAAGGCAAACAGAAGTTGAGTAAACCTGCTGTCTTTGTTTTCGCCATTTATGCAAATAGGGCTTTTCTTTTTGAGGCTCCATCCTAGGGTTTGGTAAATTGCTGTCATTGTCACCCGGGGTTTACTTGTCTCTTCTGGATTTAACATAGTCACTGAATTCACTGAACACGTGGTACAGGTATATTGACGACTAGCCCCCACCCTGGAGATGTCAAAAATACAGTGTCTTCAAAATGGGTATAAGGAAGCCCCACTCAACGGGACCTCAGAATGCTGCTATTTGGAGATAGGTCCCATCAGGAGATGATGAAAATACGATAAAGTCATTGGGTGTAGTTGAATGGGTCTTTAGGGAAGGGGGAGAAAAGGAAAAGAAAATACGCCCGGGCTGATGCACACAGAGTAAAGGAAAAAAAGACAAGATAGCAACCCAGTAGGGAAATGACCATCTGTAAACCACAGAGATGGCTTCCCAGAAACCAAGCCTGTTTGCATGCTGATCTTCAACCCTTAACTTTCAGAGTTGAACCATGAAACAAATACCAGAGGGAAGTTCATGGGTTACCTTCAGAGATGTGTGTCTCTTCAAGGCTATCCAGGGTCCCCAAGATGCAAAGTTTCTGAATAAATTCAGCACTAAAGTCCAAAAGGGAATATGGTACCTCCAAAACTTTGATAAAGAGGAGTAAAGTTCTCACTACTGGATTCTACAAACTATTAGTTGGAAAGTCTTTTATTCTCAGCCCTAAAGGCAATTGTTAGGCATTTCTCATCTCCTCTGGCTGTAATAGGGCAGCCCACCCCCACCTCTACCCTACTTGGTGGTGGCAGCAATAATATTAACAGTCCTGGAAAGATTTATACTCTGATAATATATTCTTCCCCTAGCCTCTTTCAAGAGCAGGCGAATCTCCAAGCCCACCACTTACCAGTACATTTTAGAGACAAAAAAACAATGCATGCTGAGGATAGAGGAGAAACCAATTTAATTAATTCATCACCAAGGCCAAAGACGTATAAATCTTATCGTTTTATCTGTCAACCAACACTCTGAATTATTCAGTGTTCCCAATCTCGAGAAGGAAGGCAGAGAGAAAGTGGTTAGAGAGCAGCTGCTGAGAACCATAATGTGTTTGCAGATGAGGCCAGAGTGAGCCTAATGCTGGACAAACTTTAGAGGCTAGATTCTGAAAGGAACTCGTGGCAGACTCTCATTCAAGACACCAGGTTCCTGTGTCACCAGTGAGGCCACTACCACATCTGTTCAAGGTGATTTGGAAAAGAACAAAATTTGTGTGGAAATGAAAATTGATGAAATGAGAACCAATACACTGTACCTATCTACATGCCCAACTAATCCACCTAGCACTTTTACAACTGTGGAAAACAAGCATAAGAGGGGAAAATAAACGTGGAGGGGTATTTTGAGTCACAGGAGAATGAAAACATGAATTTTGTGAAGGACACATAAATTTCACGTGGAATTATTTAATTTCCTGTCTGGGCCCCTACCTTCCTTCCTCCACAGTTTGTAAAACGAAGAAGCACTTGTCTTTCACAGTGATCAACAGAGTTACAGAATCATGCCAGGCTGAACTCCCTAATGCTTTACTGGCTTATGTTGTATCCTATAGTTAGGACAAAGCCTGGCCCATAATAACTGTTCTCTGTCACCCGAGTGACAACTGGGTAGAGGAATACATGAAAGGGGGATGGGATGGGGAGCCTAAAAGAAAAGATTGAGCAAGGAGAAGAAGGCTAGTAGATTCCAGTTTTTAGAAAGGGCTCATTCCATCTTGAAGCCCTAACCTGAGACTATTTGGGGTAACCCAGTACCCCAGTAGTTTTCTGTTCCAATTTTATAGATGATCTCAGCATCACCCAAGCTGCTGCCCTGGAATATAGACTTCACACAAATCTATAGCATAATCAATATTTTAAAGATCACCTCCAAGCAAGGATAAGAGCATAAGTAAAAACTACCAGCTGTTCGGGGGATTTCTGTTTTCTCCAAGTGTGTTAGTGAGAATCCCACTACAGGGCAGGGTGGTGGGGGAAGGGGATGGCTGCAGGAGTTTGGAGGATTTGGGGCCTCTTGGGAAGTTAGGCAAAGCACTAAAAATGGTGAGCTTTGCTTTTTTGTTTGGTTTAAAACCATTCTTGAGTCAAAAGAAGGTTCTGGGATTCAAGGCTTTAGTTTTGTTTTTAAGCCAGCATGCCAGGGAAAAAGGGGAGGGAGCATTGGTTAAACTATTCCTTACAACTGTCCTGGTTGCATGGGTCTATGTCTCCTAAGACCTGCACCTAAAACATGTTTAAAAAACAATGCTGACCTAAGCTTGGCCTTGAACTAGAAGAAAGCCAGTGTATTTCAAATATGAATGGGTGGTGAATATTATTGGAAAGCTCTGGGGAGTCTCCGGGTCGTTTTAGTAAGTGATGCTAAGGTTGCTCACAGCTGGGACTCAGGAAGAGAGCCAAGGTTGAGACTTATTGTTAATTGCTACTTCCCTTGATTTTCAGCTTAAAACCATTAATTAAATATGGAGGCTACCTATTCAGTATCAATCTATTCAGTCCCGAAGTCCCAAATCAGTGGGATGGGGACTCCCTGAAAGAGGACAGGCAAGAGTTAGAATTCAGAAGCTTTCTCATCCTCTCCATGGTAACCCCCGGGGTTTGGTGCACCCTGCAGTTCAGTTGGATGTGAAAGGCTTGTGAGGAGTCTCTAGCCATTCCTTTATTCTCTTCTTATCCATCAACCTGAATCTTATCAGTTGCCAGGTAATGAGAAATCACAATGAAAACCAGTCAAAGGGGTTAAGAGAAAACCGAAGCACCAATCTTTGCATAGATGAGGTAAAGAAAAAAAATATTAACCTGTGTATGAATCGACGCTTTTAGAAAAGAGGGGTGGAATTTATAAATTCTTCAAGTACTCTGCTCTACAAATTCCATCACTTTATTAGTACTGCTTTTAACTGTTTGCATCTTGAACAACAACAAAAAGAAATAGCAAGACCTGGCTAGCCTCTAACCTCTCACTAATGCATAATCTTCATCTCCCTGGTGATCATTTACACTAATTAGCAAAATTTAGCTAATTATCGCTCAGCGTTTCTGTGTTTAATTATGGCTATTAGTAATAGTCTGTCTGGCTTCCCTCATTTCAACCCCCATCCCAGTCTGTCTCTTCCTTAGGAGTTAAGTTTCCATTTTAATGAGATTCTCTCTCTCTCTCTCTTTCTCTCTCTCTCTCTCTCTCCCTCTCTCTCTCTCTCCTCTCTCCCCCTCCCTCCCTCTTCCTTTCTCTCTCTCTTCTCCCTCTCTCTTTCTCTCTCTCTCTCTCTCTCTCTCTCTCTCTCTCTCTCTCTCTCTCTCTCTCTCTCTCTCTCTCTCTCTCTCTCTCTTCTCTCCCCTCCTTTCTACCCCCAGTGTGTGTGTGTGTGTGTGTGTGTGTGTGTGTGTGTGTGTGTGGTGCTCTTGCCTGGGCTTCTGTGGTTTTGTTTTGTTTTGTTTTAGAGAGAGTCTACAGCAGACCCAACAGAAGTCACAGGTATAACAGCAACCAGGTTACAAGCCAGCATTCAGGCATTCGCTCAGTCACACCAGCCCCTTCTACCAAGCCTTACAGGCTCTCAACTACTTGACAATTCCCGCACATGTGATCTGAAAAGAGAGAAAGAACCAGCATGTGTTGGCATTCTTTCAATGTGTTTCCACTTAAAAGGACAGACAGCTTGGAGCAGGAGCCCCTAGCTAGGAACCAGTGGGAAGAATTACTTTCCTAATGGAGCCTGCGTGCCTCAAAATACAAGCCATGACAGGGCCCCTAGAGAGGTTCCCAGCACAGCTCACTGGAGGGCTGCTTAGGCTTTCTCCTGTTCCCCTCCTCATCAGAGTGGAATGCATAGTAAACACTTCTTGGAATGATTTACTACAGCCAGCTCCTGCCTTAGCTGCAGACATCAGCCTTTTAGAGGGAGCCTGCTCAGGGCTGGGTATATTTTTATGAACCACAGGTCTCTTCCTCCAATAGCTATGATGCAAAGAAGATTGTTTGAAGCAAAATATATCCTGCATGGCTTGTGTGAACTAACCCTGCTGACTTTAATTGAAAGATCCTTTGCATGCACGGTGAATCCAAGCGGCTATGATTTACAGGGGTAAATAAAAAGTGGTTTAGCCTTATCTGACATATTGCTTCCCCACTAATAGCAATCTTAGATGTGTGTTTGGTAAGGGGTAACTACTCTTTCCAACCTATATTCAATAATGTAGCATTCACTGGCTGTTATCTAGGTTTTCTGCCTGTTTTGATTCAGTTGTTCTCCCCAGATTTTTATCACATAGGTAACTTTATAGCAGTTCACCATCAACTTCGCTCAAAGGACCTGCTGTCTCCTGTTTCTCCACAACCAGCCCCCAAACAAGAACAGAAAAAACACCGGCGAATGAACGTAAGGTGAACGAAAGACTTCCCAACGTGTAGCATCATTAGGAGTTGTTTGATTGAGCTGCCTGCCATCAGTACGTTGGGGGAGGAGAAGGTGGCAAAGGGTAGAAAGTGTGTTTGCCCTGCCATGAACAAGGGCACCAAGGAGGGGAGAGTCTTTTATTGGAAAGTGAATGGCTGAGAGCAAACAGCATTTGCCTTTAAGAGAAAGTGACAATTTTTCCCCTTATGCACATGCAAGCCATCTCATAATTTTAAATTGAATTCTTCTGCTATGCCCATCCTTGACCCTACCTGAAAGAGTAGGTTAAAGATTTGCAATGCCCCAGTAAAAGAAAAAGAGCAGAGAGACCCACCGTGCCCTCCTCGAAGGGAAACAGGGGAGCGATAGATAGAAATAGGCACAGAGTGGTGCTTGCTGCCGTGGAAATGGTGTTCGTGCTGAGAGTGAGATCCCGGAGAGGAAGAAGAGGAGGAGGAGGAGGCTACATTAGAAGAACTCCACACAGAGCTGACGATACATCCCCAGAAGAGGGACCAGATCCCAAGCGTCCAGGCCGGCCGGCGAGGAGGGCTCCGTCTTGCGTGGATTCTCAGGTGCATGGTCAACGCACTGGACCACTACAGATGGGCAGTTTCAATACCAGCCAGGGAGCAATAATGAAGTTCATGATGCCCAGGGGCCCATCATAGCAGGAAGAAGTGTTGTCCAATTTGGGGATGGGGGAAGCAATAAGAGCTTGCGGGGAAATGGTGAATCAGTTTTGTTTTTTTTTTTAAAAAAAGGAAACGAAAGAAAAGAAGAAGAAAAAAAACTACAAAAAGAAACTGAAGATTAAAAAAAAAGAGAGAGAGATAAGGCAAAATCTTTCTTTTTTCTTTTCCTGGAAGAGATATTTAGGAGGCAAGAGTCGACCCAGGTACAGCAGACCTGGAGAGCCCTGGCTTGTCACACATTTCAGGGAAGGACCCGCGAGGTTTCTTCCTGCTCTCTTGGTACCTCAAGTCCGATGTTTTAGCTGCATGCTCTGGAAAGCCACTGGGGAAAGGTGGAAGCGGAGAGAGAAGACAAAGCAGGAAAACCCCAAGTAGGCTCACGCTAGTTTATCCCAACATCCAAGGAGTTTGGACATTTCTTTTTTCTTTCTTGTTTCGACTTCCGAGCGATGCAATGCAGAACTGCCAGGCAAAAGGGGGCTGCAGGTGGAAGAGTTCTCCTGCTCCCGGGAGTCTCTGTGGAAGGGCGCGGAGGCTGTTAACCCTGAATGTCCTGGATGAGCGCCACGGTGCAGCCGCCTTAAGTCCTGAGTTCCCGATAGGTTGGAAAGCACCCCGCAGCAGCAGCAGCAGCCAGAGAAAGGGATCAAGAAGGGCCAGAGGAAAGGAAACAGCACTGAGCTAGGCTCAACGTGGCAGGAGGTGGAGAGGAGCAGGCCAGGCGCAATCAGGGAGAGCGCTAGAGGAGGTGGCCCGCGGGTGGCAGAGGTGGCCGAGAGGAGAGCCGGCACCCGCAAAGTGCAAGCAACTGGGGAGGCACAGGTGAAGTGAAGCAAGGAGTTGGGGAGCCAAATTCACAAATGGGCAAGTCATATGCAAATAGCGCACTCCGGAGAGCAAATCAGTGCAGCCGGTGTGCTCTGCCGAGGGACTGGCTGGCTCTGGAGGAGGGAGGGGTGGAGCCTCCAGGAATCCCGGCCCTCCCCATTCAAGTGTACGCTAGCTCGCGGCTGCTCGTACACACCCGCGCACGAGCCAGAGCTCTCGCCTCACCTCGCTCCCCCTCTAGGTCCCACCCCGCCATGCTTGCGCGCAGGAGACCCACAGGCCTCCTCAGCTCTGGGCCCCCGGGATTTCCCTTCCCGTTCCTCTCCCAGGATCCTTAAAACCGAACTCGGCGACCAAGGCGCCGGTGAAGGTTTTGGCTGGAATGCACCATGCACCGACAGCCCAAGTGTCCCTAAACCAAAATAAACCCTGAGTCTGTAAGCACGCCGGACTGCCTGCGGTAGGCGCCCGGCTGTTTTTGCTGCGCTTAGGGCGTCCACTCTCCGGCGCGCATCTCTGCTGAGATTGAACAAGAGCCACTGCTAGGTCAGTGGATAGATGATAGAATCCGTGTCATCGCTCTCAGAAGTAAAGGTTATGGGGTTGGGTGGCTCAGAGTCTCTGCAGGGTTTGGTGGCTTCCAGTCTGTCCTCCGATGTGGCTTCCACTCAACCTCACTCTTGGAATTCAGGTCCCAGAGCCTAGCACCTTCAAGTCAAATCACAGTAAAGGTGTGCCAAGCAGAGGAGTGGCTGATCTGTCCCTGACTTGCCCAGAAGATCTGGCGGGTGGATTCTCACCGGTGCTGGGTACCAGAAAGTACTAGTTAAATCTGGGTAGAGGGTGCGCGCAGAAGTAGGGAGTAGCGGTGGCAAGGAGTAGGAGGGGAGGGGTTTGGGAAGGGGGAGTGCAGGAGTGGGTGGGGTGTGCAGCTCCTGTCACAGCCATCTGTGACTCTAGGAGGGGCTGGCCCAGAGCCCTTTCGGAAACAATGACACTATCCAGTATTTCTATCCAGTGTTTCTACTACCTCCACTGAGTGGGCACACAGGCGCACTAGAAGGGTATCCTTCCTAGGCACGTCCTTTCTAACTGAGCCTTGCTCGCAGTGACTCTGCCCTGCTCACGCACCTTGATTCTGAAGGAAGTAAGAGTAGACACATTACATACCACACACACACACACACACACACACACACACACACACACCATGTGTGGTATATATCTTTTCTTTATTTTAAAATAAAAATCCTTACATATAGTGCCTGTTATATATTTATGCTCCTTACAAAAAAGAAAAAAAAATAAACATTATCCCTGAGAGTTCGTGACAATTCTTACTCTTATCAGCCGCTTCTTGATTTCGTTCCCCCAGGAGATTCCCATTGCACTTGGAACTTGCTCTAACTCTGTCACACAGACTTCAAAAGGACCTAGGTGACCAGGCTTCTGATGTATTGACAGCTCCATCGACAAGACATCATCCTTGATTCACTTCTGTCTGCTCCCCAGACTTTTATTTCCCAACAGTTGAATGTACCTAGATTTACCAACCCAAGCCTGCTGGGCCTTCTCTGGGAGGTTTCCCTCAACATTATGAGGGTGCATTTGACACACCGTTTCCTTAGAAAGTCTTCCTGGGTCTCACCTCAGGTTAGGCATTGCCACCCTGGTGGCTATTCTACTCTTTTGTTTCGATTTGTTTCTTTTCCAGCATGGTTGGCATTGAGAAGTAGCTTCATCTGCTCATGATCTACATCCTTAAAAGAAAAATGGTCCGCTCCCTGCTGGCAGAGCCTTGTCCAGCTCTCTGCTGCATCCTCTGCGTGGGACACATGGGTATCAAGTATCAGGAGCTCAGTAAACGTTTGACGAATAAATGAACCCATTGAACCAATTGCCAACCGAGTCTTAGAATCTATTAGCTCTCATACCATGAGTTTCACTGGCCCATTTATCTGACTTTAGTGACATCGATTTCCTAGAGACAAGCCTTCCACCGCTGATAGGCAGAACTCTTATCCATCTCATGGTCTCCTTTTCCAAGTTGGCACTGACAGGAAACTGTTTTGACTTTATCCCAAGGAAGCAAGGGGAGCCTAGATGGACATTCCAATTAATTCTCTGCTTGGCTATAAAGGGGAAAGGAACCACTGATGCAGAATGGGACCTGCAAGCCCTGCTGGGACATCACATCTGGAGCTATTCATTCCCGGTCTTATTCTTATCACTTATTTATTAACTACTCCCAAAGTGTCAGAAGCTGTTGTAGGTTCCAGGGAAGGAGAGTCCGTTTATGGGCAGAGTTGAGTGAGGAGAGGACTAATCAGATAACAAAACCAAGGCTGCTTTACATTGCTTCTTCTGCTCCGAAGAGCTAAGCCATAGCCATCCTGATAAACTACAGATCCCTCCGCAATATAATACACTATTAATTTTTCCATATGTCTCACACCACTCCCTCTAGTCAACACTTTCCTAGTTATATGTCTTTTCGAACTCCCAGTCTTCCAGTCCTTTACAGTTTATAGTAGGCCGACATAGTTTGAGAATTTTATCGGTGGCGATAAGTTGATGTGCTCCAAACACCTCCTACATCTAGAATCCCAGAGCAATAATCATCACTGCCCATCGTGGCCGCTCCTTTCCCCACCTGCGTTCTGTCCTCTACTGGGCCCTTTTAATTGGGACCCCAGGCACATCACACAGAGGAAGATGGGGTCCACTTTTAAGATAGGAAAGGAAAGAAACAGGTGCGAAACTGATGTTTTCCCCACAGATTTAAAGAAGAAGAATTTCACAGGAACAATCCATCTTGGCCCCCATGTGTATATCCCCCTCGTGAAACCCAGAGGGGCCTCTTTAGAATCTCGCATTTCTAAATGGTATGCAGTGTGTAAACTCCTATTGTAGCTGCATCCACAGGAACAACAGCTAGGGTTCAGAGTTCGTCATCCCAGTATCCTCCCCTGGCCCTTTTAATTTCTCCTCTCTTCTCTTCTTAGGAGACAGTCCAAACAGAAGGGAAGAAAGCATTGACTCTTAACTCTTTACCTTGCTTTGTTCATCGCCTCAGCTTCCAAGCAATATAAGGAATCTGCTGGCTTCTAAAATAAGCCTCCGACTTCTACTTAAATGTGTCAGGTGTCAGGAACCTAATGTGAAGTTGCCTTGTCCATCGTCTCTCACGGTGCGTTTTATCTCTGCATAAGCCTCCGCTCACTCGGATAGGCTCTGACGTGCCACTTCGCTGTCAGCAGGAGATACCTGTCAAGTTCGCCACTGCAGGCACATCTAATGTGATTGCAGACTTAGGAAGACCAGAAAGCTTTGGCACAGCCTGATTCTGTGAGACCCAGGCCATTAAGTGAAGACCCACTTGTTAAAAAAAACAAAGAGTAGCAATCCTTACTTGCTGTCTCTACACAGCTCCGGTAGGCAGTTTTGGGAAGAGAAAAACACAAACACGAACCTCCCCCAACCAAACTCTCATAATGCCCAGTGAAATAAACGTCCTGAAAAAATACAGGTGACTGTTAACGTGGCTATAAATATATCCAGGGGTTCTTCCAGTGACACCATAAAGCAGTCGAACATTGCTTTATTCTATGTCAGGGGATTTATTTATAGTCACATAATTCATTTTTTCTGTTCATTTATTTAAGAAAGCCATCCTGCAAAAAGGCCAATTTCAAGTAAGTTTTCCTTCTGGGATTATAAAAGAGAAAACTTTTTCTTTTAAATATCACTCCTACATGAATTTGATTTAAATAGAGAGGGCCGTAGCGTCTTTATATAAATGCGTGCCTCCGGGAATGCCTAGGTTGCTCTGGTATGTTTTACCTCCCATTGTTGAGAATTAGATGCATGAATAGAATATGTTTTATCTATGGCCACATTCCCCTGAGCACGCCTGATCTCCTCTGACTGTTTCTTTAAGTCATCCGTCTTATAAACATCATTATTCCCCTGTCCTCCTTGTGGCCACAGGAAGGATTTCAGGCGTTTAGATATTGAGCCAAATCTCTTTACATTTTCCAGATCTTTTGAGTTTGATCAGTGGGGTTGGGAATTATTTGTAGCATTCAAATTTTCATATATCAATTCAAGAAAAAGGATGAAAGAAGTTGGTTAGCTAATTCCAAATGAAATAGTAATCATTTATTAAATAATTATTATGATTATTATTTCCTTTACCTCAAAGACAGGGCCTAGTTCTTCCTAGAGGTCTGGCATATATACCTGTTAATCTATACTAAACTGCTTCTAGAAGTTACTGATCCAAACTTCTCATCATTGCCACTGTGAAAATCTCTATCTATTTTTGAGGAATTAAATAAACGGAATTATTGTTACAAAGACCCAGCAGAATACTTTATTTTCTGTGTAGAACTAGGACCTTGCAAATGCTGAAGTAAGCACCCCCCCCCCAGCTACAGCCTGCAACTCAAGACTGAATGATATCGTTTACATATTATAGGATATGTCACCCAATCAAAAGGTTAGTAGGCATTTTGAGACTTCATATAGATTTCAGTGTTGGGCCATGTTGCTTGGCAGCCTGAATTAAAATTCTAATTATTACCTGCTGTGTAAGTTTTGAGACTATCTTTGTTCAGTATCCGCGTTGGTCTCTCTGTTTTAAAATAAGACTACTCTTATTAAGCTATCTACAGATTCAAACAACTAATGCGTTTGAAGTTTTTACCAACTGTACCTGATATACTGAAAATGATCAGTGTCAACAATTATGACAACCATAATGATTCTTCTATTATTATCCTCATTTTCTCTAGCTGACATTTAAAACTTATTCCTACAGTTAGCACTCCCCTGGCATTTACTCACATCTTACAGAGGGTAATGTCAGCAACCCCAAAATACAGGTGGAAACTCTCTCCTGGTCCTCCCAGCATGCTGACTTGTCCTAGACAGAAAAGACATTCACTCCATCATGTTCTTTCTACATCTGTCTTTCAAATCGGCTCTAAGCTAATGGAGATTATAGTCTGGCCCGAAACCAGATAGTTCCAGTAACTAAAGCCCAACATTGTTTTGTAATTGTTTTCCTGTGGCAAGGTAAGGACTCAGGGGATCTGAAGTTGGTTTTGGGATCTGCAAAGACTCTTCTTTTTCATTTTCTCACTGCCTTCTCTCACGTGCAGAAGAAATTCTAATTAATTGGCCTTCCCCCTGAAAGGCACACTTTCCAAAGCCTTATTAATTTCTATTGACTTTATGAAGAATTTCATTAGCATTGAATAGTCTATTTTAAATATTGATGAGTCAACCTCTGAACTAGGCTCTATTTAGTATAGAAAGAAGCCACATCCCTTTGTCCATTACTTCAGGGCATCGGTTACTTTACTCTGTGAATGTTACATTTATGCTTACTAGGACGAAAGAGCCAATGAGCAAGAGATTTCAGGCCTATGGAAGCAAGTGTTATAGTAGGGTAAAACCTAATAACTTCCCATAAATCCCACAGGGAATGTGAGATTAACAGTGTAAACCAGATATACATTCTAGCTGTCTTATTGAGCATTTCCATTGCTATAAAGAAATACCATGGCCAGTGCAACTCCTTTGAAGAACAATATTTAGTTGGGGCTGGCTTACAAGTTCTTAGGTACAGTCCATCATGATCATGGAGGGAAGCATGGTAGTTTCCAGGAAGGCATGGCACTGGAGGAGCACTTTTACCAAAGGCAAATAGGAGAAGATTGATTATCCACCACCACAGTGATGCACTTCCTTCAAGAAGAACATACCCACTTCAACAAGGCCACTTCTAATAGCAGAACTCCCTGGACCAAGCATATTCAACACCACACTAGCCAATGGAGTTAATGTATCCTGGCAAAAAGAAGAAGATTCAGGATGGATTTACAGACAAGGAGAAAAATCAGAAGACATCCTGTGAATTACTGTTTTGACCCTGAGCAATTTTGAACTCTCTGTACTGGTTTCTTTGGCAGAAGAATAACTGATAATCCGCATACAAAGGACATTTTAGGACTCAATGAAAACATATATTCAAAGAGATAATTATACCTTAGTGTTTACTATATGAACCTATATGAATGGAAATCAGAAAGAGAAATATAAATGAAGGAAATTAGTAATGTAGGGTAGAATCACATACCTACAGCTTCCCAGAGGCAAACACTCCTGTATGCTAAATAGTCAATGCCTAAGAAACTCAGGAAGGAGTCAACATGTTCACTCTCCGAAGAAGTAAGCTAGTCTATGAATTATGGCATATCCTATATATGCCATAGGATTCTCAAAGACAAGGAAAGGGAAGGGAAAGGAGAGAAAAAGTACAAAGAAACATGGAGGAACCACAGGGAACACACTTGCAGAGTCTCATTCTTTATCTCTGATGGCCGGGTTGCTGCACTAAAAGATGTTCCACAAATTCCACAATGAGGCAACAGAGTCAAGCTATGGCTCACCCACCTTTCCTCTTATTAATGAATCCTGTTATTTTTCATTTATTTTGAGAAATATCTCAGTTTCTACTCTGTGACGTGATCTAAGAGATGCAGGGATCTGAAATAAACTGCAAGGATTTTTTTCTTTTAATTCTATACAAGATCTGGGGTTATCACTCAGTTTTAGAGAGACTGCCTCTCAAGAATGAAGCCTTAGGTTCAAATCCAAATACTACCAAAACAAACAATACAACAACACGTGCGCGCGCGCGCGCGCACACACACACACACACACACACACACACACACATGAGAGGGGGAAGTTAACTGGTATGTTTCTATTGATTTGATAGACTTAAGTCTATATAACAGAAAAACTTTGAGGGGGAATGGCAAGGATAAACTCCTAATGGAAGGTACAGTGCTACCCGAGAAGCTTTGGAAATATTTGCAAGGCACACTTGGTGACAATAAGGATTTAGTATACTTCAGAGCTTTTAAGGAAGCTGGGGGCTGGGTACTGAAAAGATAGTTCATACTGGAGACAGAACAGGCTGTTTTTAAAATAGATGGGACAACACTGATATAATATTTTAGCATCAATGATATCTATGTTTTCAGAACTCACACTTTCCAATCTGGACAGGCACAATTAGCTGGTCTTTTCTATCTTCCCACAGCACCATGTGTTAATACTTGTAACAGTCTGTTGCTATCAGTTACTTTATATCTTGGTACCCTATATGATTCATGGAAACATTATATATTAAATGCAGTTAGATCTTAGATTCAGTGAAGTGTTCCTTTTCCCTGTTTTTTATTTAAACCTAGCTCCATGACATTAAATATGTTCCGTAAGCTCTGAAAATGTGTATTCTCATGAGTGAATATAAGATAGTAATATTCCTTATCTCAAACAGAGGACAATCCCAAAACCATTGGGAAATAGTTAGTGGATGTTAGTTGGGAAACAAATGAGATATATACAATTCGAGTTTGAAAGATGTTCTCACATACATATATATTTATATGTTTGCTCCAAAATATAAAAATATCTCTTTTATCAGTAAAAGAATTTCAGAATTTGGAGATGTTTTAAAATCAGAAATGGGACCTTGTAAGGCTATGATATCCCAGGGAATGGTCAAGCAGTAGATGTTTGAAAGTGATCTGTAGTGAGCGGGTAAGGTATATAACTTCTCTTACAATTTTGAGAGTCTATGAATTTGAAGTTTTCTGTTGAGCTTTCTCTTTGATTCCTACTTCTACATTTGCTTAAATGTTATCACTTGGCCTTATTTTGAGGATCAAACCCAATTCCTAGATGCTGCAAAGATTCAAGAAAATTCTTTTTATTAATTGAAACAGCATGGACCAAGGTTAGGAAACAGCCTTCTATAAAAGAAGTATTAATGTGTGAGAGTTTAGTTTTTATTATTGAACACAGAACAAGTTCGCTCTAGACACATTAACAATTTTTGTTTCTATTTTAAATAGCAAATTTTTTTCCTACTAACAACACCTACACATCTGCTGTCCCTGTGATCTAAGAAGGCATTGTTTACTGGTGAAAGTTCATTACTGAGGAAAGAGTGGGATCACTCAAGTCTATTGTCCCTTACCTCTCAGGCAGAAACCCTGGTGAACCAAACATAAATAAAAAGGAACCCTTTTCAAGAAAGGCATAGGTCTTGAATACTTGGGGATACAAACTAGAATGACTTTCTACTTTTTTACATTTTTTTCATATGTCTCGTGTGTGTGTGTGTGTGTGTGTGTGTGTGTACACACTAGTACTGGTTTCAGGAGTTTAGTCGAGATACTCAGTCTTGGCAACAAGCATCTTTACCTATATACTGAATCCTACTGAGTCTTCTGGTCCACCCCCTTTTTTGTTGTTGTTTAACCAACACAAGAATAATCTTCTACATCTGGTGTAGACAAGCAGTGAGTTAGGTATTTAGGAGACTTGTAAGTTAGAGAAACTGAAATGTAGAGACAGAGAGACTAAGCTGGATATTCGATATTCTTTTAGCATGAGGCATTTGTAACTCTCATGGCAACATCAAAACAGAATATAGTAAGAAAATAATCTGTCGTGGGAGAATGAGAAAGCCAAAAAGGTTACATCATCTATCAGTATAAGATAAATTAATAAAATAAATATGGTTGAAATACTTAAATGACGAAAGTATCATGTCAATAGGAAAAAACACATGTAGTAAGTGGTAGACTTGGAAAAGCACCAAACTTTTGAGAATGCAACATAGTTAAAAAGAAAAATGTCCTCGTTAGGTTATATAGATGTAGCTAAAGAGAGAATTAGTGAACTACAAGACAAAACGCTTCTCTAACTGCAGCACCTAGGGAAAAATATTTCAGGAAAACAGAAAAAATTAAATTCACAAAAGAACAAAGAAAAGGAAAACCTTTTTCTATTAAAAAATGAGAGAGGGAGGGAGAGAGAGAGAGAGAGAATAGAGTCAGTGATATTTAAAAAGAAAATGGTTAGAAATTTTTCATAGCCAAGTACTTTAATGTTTTATTAAAAGATCCTAAGCAAGGTAAAACAAATAAACAGTACTTTAACTCATCACAGGCACATGAAAGAATACCAAAAGTAAAACAAAAAGCTTTAAAATAAATTAATTTTCAATAATACTCAGAAAACAATGAATGTTGTAGTATTGTGTGAAATGAAACGTTTGTCACTCTAGATTAATGTGTCTAGGCAAAGAGTTAAAGAAGAGAGGTAAATCTCAGGTATTTTCTAAGTAAACTTACCAACAGGAACTGTCTCTGGAAAATTCCAGATAACAGAAGAGCTATATCAGAGGCTTTTATGAGCAAAGATTGTTACAATGTAAGCAAACCCATATGTGGCTATAGCTCTTCTTTTGTTTTTCTATAACTGTACTTCCTACAGATTCTTCATGATATGTGTCAAAAATACTTTCTTTTTAATGAAGGAAATAACTTATTAATAATAATTTCATGCTCTGGGTGTTGGTGACAAATGCCTTTAATCTTAGCAATCAAGACCCAGAGGCTATGAATCTTTGAGTTCAAGACCAGCCTGGTCTATAGAATGAGTTCCAGGACAGCCAGAGCTGACAGGAAAAATTCTGTCTAGAAAAACCAAAATAACAAAAACAAAGAAAAACAAACAATACTCTCATATATTTCCTACTTGATAACTGTCTACAAATGTCTTGTGTTATCTTGTGGAATGCTGATAAAACTAAGGTTTCATATAGATCGCTTTAATTGATATGTTAAAACGAAATAATGCCTCAAAGATTGGCATCAGATATTAATATTTATTGCATGATGCTTGAGCAATTTTCACCATAGAGATTATAAAAAGCCTGTCTTCATGATCTGAAAATAGGAAATGCAACATTGGGATTTCATTATATTAGTGGCTGAACCACAACACATTCCATACTCAGATAATGTGCATCTGTTCTTATAATTGTTGTCGTCCTAGGAGTTATAAATAACCAGGTCTGTTCTGAGTTTCCTGTTACAAATGAAGCCAAATTTGCGTTTATCCCAGACATTCCTTTCCTCTCTTTTATAGGTCAGAGTGAGCCCTCAGATCATTCATGAGCATCTTGTTACTATTTGATGAATTCAGAAGACGTTTGTTTCCCCACATTTCAGGCAGTAAGTCCCCAAACCACGATTCTGACAAAATCAATTATAATTTAAAAATGCATTGCCCAACCTGGGAACAGACTGTTAGGAAGATGCATCTGAGGCCCTCTGAGTTTTGATCCTCTGAAAGTGAACGTGTTTGAAACAATATTCCAGAGAAGGACTTTGATATGATCAACACCATCTGTAACAGCGAGGAGTGTGATGCTTTGCCTTAAGCTACAGGAGAAAATGAAGCAAGGAGGTAAGCTTGTGGGTATACAGCTTAAATCCAGAGGAAGTCAGAAGGAAAGGTCCACAAGATGAATGTTTTCTCTGTTGTGTGTGCAGGGGCTACAGGTATACAGGTTTTGTGTACATGTGTGTACAGGCTAAGACTAGAGGTCAACCGGCTCAATTAATTGTTCTCTGTTTCCTTGTTTGCTCATGGAATGTGGAGCTTCTTCATTAGGCTACACTGCCCACCAAGGATCCTCTTGTGCACCCCTCCTCAATGTCTGGATTGCAGATGTGCACAGCCACATCTGATTTCTCTTTTTTTCTTTTTTTTCGGAACTGGGGACTGAACCCAGGGCCTTGCGCTTGCTAGGCAAGCGCTCTACCACTGAGCTAAATCCCCAACCCCCACATCTGATTTTTAATGCGGATATTGGAGATCCAATTTAGGTCCTCATTCTCATTCAATGAATACTTTGCCTACCTCTGTCTTCTGTGAGTCTAAACCATACATTGAATTTATAAAGAGAGGGTCTATGGTATAGGATACCTTGTGGTTTCACATAGTATGGCCTAAGACAGAGTCTCATCTTACTTTAGAATTAAAATGCTTATTAAAATGCTTGGATTTTAATCTTTAGATGTGACCTTGGCTGGCAGATATTAAGACCCTCACTTAACTACAGGCTAGCTCATCTAGAACCCCAACATATTCTTGCCTCATTTTTGTAAGTTTCTAATAAAAAACTGAAACTACAGAGATGCCCAACTGGGATAACCATGTTTACTGGGATACTTGTATTTTCTATGTGTTCATCCTCCGAACACCTCTCCTATCTATTTGGATCAACCATTACCTGTTAATTTCAAGCAAACTAATAGAGATAAAAATATTGCCTGTGGATTCCCCAGGGTCCAAAGACAATTCACAAGGAGGAATAGAAGAGAGACAGAGGGCACAAGAGACCTTCTTACCCAGGGAGTTTGCTGTGAGAAGAAAACTTTGCAGAGGGCTCCCTGTGCCTGATCACGTATCCCCAAATGACACCTTACTAGTCAGCAAAGGATGAATAGAGAAAGACATCAGTGTACCTGAAGCACAAAGGAACGGTGTGGGGTTTGGTGCTATTTCATATTCTTAGTCTTGCTGGGTCTATTACAGGACTAACAAGGACAGAGCACAGCTCCATCATTACCAAGCAAACAGCCACAGAGTCCTAGTGAAGCCTTAAGAGTGAGAACACGAAGCACCTTTTTTTTCTTCTTCTTCTGAAACGAGTCCTCCTCTGAGTTCCTGCTGGAAGCTGGGGGTGGGGTGTAGCATGGTTTTTGCTTGAGGAGTTACTCAGCAGGTGGTGGTTACTAAATGTGGCACTGGGGAGCAATAATAAATAAATAAATACAAACTACCAGAAACTCTTGCCCTTTTCTTCACAGCCCCCGCTCTCCCAGAGGAGTTAAAGAAAACTCAGGAAGAGCAGAAATAACTGTCCCCCCACCCCACTTACCAAATGTCGAAGAAACTTTTAATTGCTTAGTTTAATATCACACAACTATGAAACTGTGCATTGGCCAAAGGAAAAACTATAAAAATTAAAGGTAATTCATATGTTATTAAGTCTCTTCTGTAACTCACTCCAGCTCCTGGACATCCATTTGACCAGTACCCACAATGGCTAATTCCAAGATAACCACATTAGGAATAAAGGCTGAAGTTAAGCAAGGTCACAAGGGCAGGACCCTAATCCAACGGGGCTGACAATTTACAAGAAAAGCAAGCGACACAAAGAGCATACATGCCGAGGAAAATAAAGACAGCAAGAAGATATAGAGGGCAAAGCTGGCCCCTTGCAAGCCATGAAATTGGAAGCCCTGGGGAAACTCTAATCTGACACCTTGGTTTGGGGCACTGAGGCACTGAACCTCTGGGATTATTTCTGTTCTTTGGCTGCGTGTGTTTGCCTTGTGTACTGACTAACAGCCGAGGAAGCTAAAGTTACATTATTGGTGAGAATAATGATACTTGTGGAAATAAAGGCATTTAAATCCTGGAAAGAATCTTTCACTCATCTGTACCTTATTTAGGTTCTTGGGTCAGAGCTTAAGGAAGTGCGCAAAGGGGTTGCCCTCGCCCAGGGGTGTCATTTTAACTGAAGTCTATGTGGAACTGTGTCCCTTAGAATCCTTTAGTGTATAATTTCCTCGGTCGGATCTCACTGCCTTAAAAGTGGTCTGTGAAACTCCTCTCTTAGCTGCTTTCCAATTTCATACGAGAATGTAATTGTTCTGGACCAAAAAAAAAAAAAAAAAAAAGCAGAAGTTTCTTTAGATCTTATGAGTCGCATGACCTCAAAACATGTAAGAAGCATTGATGACTTCAAACCACTCATCTTACAGATGAATAAACTCAACCCTATAAAGGACTATAAAGGCCTATTTCCCCCTGAATCTGTTAAAAATGCTAACAAAAATCAGATCCAAATCTCCTGCCTTCTCATAAAAGACATCAAACCATGTTTTCATAGGAGCTAAACACTTTACCTGAGAGCCCCATGGGCAGAAAGATATCTTTCATCCTTTCAGAGTATATTGATGTGTACAAGACATTAAAGTTTTTGTGTAATCCTTTAGATAGTTGGATTGAAAAATTTTCAACTGATGCCAATATCTAAACTATGTTATATAGATGAGATGGGAGGGGGAGGGGTTGGGGGATGTTGGCCTGCAAACCGGGAAAGGGAATAACAATTGTAATGTAAATAAGAAATACCCAGTTTAATAAAGATGGAGGAAAAAAAAAAGAGAGAGTGACATGACATGATAACATCTGAATTTGGGGGGAATAGATGAAAAGGAATTCCACTGAAGGATGTTTCTTAAGACTCCAAGTCCCAGTTCCTAAATTGCTATGGATGTTAATTAATATAAAGCCTATAGCCTTTCACAAAAAAGAACAGTCAAGAGGCATAATGTCATCCAAGTCCCACATCCCAATAACTCCTCTTTGACATGGGGAAGGCAAACAGATCAGGGAAAGCATCCATGCTGTACTCACGGTACATAAACTTCCCAGCCTCCATCTGCAAAGAACTGCACATTGGGTCAAAAGAAGTCATATGACTGGGCTCTAGAAGCTAATCCAAGACGAGGAGGGCCATGGTTTCCTGCCTCCTCCCTCACCCTGTACACGTCAGTGCTGGTATTGACCAGGAAACATCCACTTGCTCCAGGCATCCGCGAATGTCAATAGCTGTTTGCATTCTCTGAAGTGTAGAGCTCTCTCCCTGCTTTGAAGAGCTCTGTGTGTGTGGGCAGCGCTTGCTGTCAAGGTAGCTGCCTACCTGTCTGCATTTGTGCTGCCCTGAATTCTTGAAGTGGAAATGGGCAGTTCAGAGTTTAACAGAAGCCCTGGCCTTTGATAGTTACTTAGAAGGATGGCCTTTCTTCCTCTCCTGATCCCTTTCTTCTCCTTTTTTCCAGTGTTTCTGAGTTCTGAGTGCAAACAGCAGCCCTAAACTTGGCTCTGTGCTGTGGGGTTTGACATACATAGGAAGAGATTTAAGAATTTGTTCTATTACTTGTTCTTTTAAAGGAAGCTGAAGGCACAGGAGGCTCAGGAGGACAGGGGATTTTGATTATTTCCCAAAAACATGGAATGACCTATATACTTTCATAAAGTCAACTTTACATGGCCAATGAATGAACACCATAAACCAACTTCTACTTATGGCGTGGGTATGTTCATTTTTGCTCACACCAGGATACAAGGGGTTGTGCGCAAGAAGACCCAAGCATGATAACCTCTTTTCCCCCACCTCATTAGCATCCCAGAATCATACAGTGGCCTGGGTACACTTGGGCAAAACAAGAAAGAATAAATAGGACATGAAACTAATAGCTGCTTGCCCTAACGTGACAATTCGTCGAAGCTCAGGCTGTTCCTTCTGCCGCACTAGAATTACAACTTGCCCATTGGGGTTGGGTATCACCAAAGGAGAGAAAAATGGAGTTCAGAAGTGAAATCACTGCTCCCACGCCCTCACCCTCCATTTTCCACGTACACTACCAGTTCTCCCATGGCTGGGTGGCTTTTTCTTTACTTCGGGATTTTGACTTCATCTTCACAATGATTGTGCTGCTAATCTCAACCTGTGTGAATCAGTACACCCAGATTTACAAAATATCCCCTGCTGGAGACAGAAGAAAGTTTTCCTTCATTCTGGTCTTTCTGAGAGTCTAGTACGGCACCAGACAGGTGTCTTCCGGGAATGCAAATGGGTGGATGCACCTGACTCCTGCCTACCGTGCTTCGTTGTGGAGATGACTGTTCACTCAATGGCATTTGATCACCATTGCTTACCTTCCTGGCCCACTTAGGGTTTGCTACTGAATAGTGTTGAATCAGGTTCTAATTTTCTTCTTTATTAGAAACCAAAGCACCTGCAGACTTCACCCTATTCCCTGTTTTCCCATGTAATCAAAAATCTTATAATTTTCTTCAAATAGGTACCCAGCTCCCCCCTTTTCTTACCCCATCTCAGCAAATCAATCCATCATCTATCTAGCCATATACTCTTCCCTGGAGGGGTCCCTCAGATCCCCTGTCTTGATTCAGAGTACAAGAACATACTAACTGGAAATTTGGAGGCTAGTAAATATGTGTTTGGATTGCCTCAAACTTTTTATCAAGTCTGGGATGGTCATAAATGTGTCTTTGGTATCCAGGACAAAATTCCAAATTTTCATCCCCTTAGAAGCACTTTCCATGTGCTCAGGTACATGATCACAACAGCTCTATACCAGGATATGGGGAACATTTGGGTTAGTAGGTACTGCACTCTGGAAGTAGAACATACCATTTCTCTAGACAAACCTAATCCGAGCTCTGTAGATTTGTCAAGTAACCCTTTTGAATACTGAGGCCCGCTTGCTCTTCTATTATGGTGTGGGTGGTAAGTGGGGCGGCAGTATGACTGATATCAGGCTTTCTATTTTTGTGATGTGTCAAGGATGCTGAGGAATTCATCCTCCAAACTGAGAATTGCAGAATAGCACCAGATCCTAAATCATGCAGAGACAATATACACCTATGTTGTGGGAGGCAGTGGGAGTGGGTGAGGGATTCGTCAGAAGTACTCCCCAGCACAGACTATGCTGTTTGCTGGTTTAGCCTAGTTTGTGGGCCTTAAAAGTGGAAGTTTGCTTTTATGTTCGTTTTTTCATTTCGGCCACTTTTGAGCTGGGCTGGTAGCTTCGTGGTTAAAGAGTTTGCTGTGTAAGTATGAGGATACAAGTTCAGATCTCTAAGTCCCATTGCCCAGGTACAGGCAATATTTGTGGTCCTAGCCCTTGTATGGGAAGGTTTTTGGTAGATAGAGAAAGACAGATTCTTAGGAATTTGCTAGTAAGCCAGCCCAGCCAAAGCAGTGAATTCCAAGTTTGGTCAGAAAGGAAGCAGTAGAGAAAGACTATGTCTACCTGTGAAATCAACATGATCATTTGTGGTAAGCACACACATTAGACATGTGCAATAAGCATACCACCATACATACATACATACATACATACATACATTCATACGTACATACATATATACATACATACATATATGTGTGTGTATGCATGAATATACATGCACATACACACACATTCATCTCTTTATCTTAGTGTGCTAGTACGTACCATTCTTCCTATCTAGTAGCTTGCTAAGGCTTCTGTCATTGATTTTCATTAGTACCACATAGCCCATAGCCAGAGTATTAGAAGTAGAAATATACAGGGAGGAATATTAATTTCTTTGAAATACAAAGTAAGTATGTAATTATGCTCATGAGAAATATGGTTTATATCTCTTTATAGTAGTTTTTCTTAATACACCACTACGACGAAGCACCTGTGAATCAGGTGTGTTTATAATACTTCAGGGTTTTCAGGACAAACTGTGGCCTACATCATTCCTCAATTCAAATTCATAAGCATTTTCTCCTCTGGTTTAACTAAGTGAATGGCCTTCTGCACACCATGGGGGTGGGTGGATAGGAAGGAGTGGGAACCAGGCGTGCATTTGACTTTCTCATCAAGTTCTCACCATCCCATGTAATCTACTGAAGATAGGTCAGTGCTCACCCAGAATACACTAGAATATCAGCATCACACTCCATTTTTATTCAATTTTCTGACTCAAAGTTGAAGAAGAAAAGCTAAGTATAAATGCATATATATATATATATATATATAGTGAAAGCATTTATTCTACTGATGCTAGAATTACAGGAATGTTCCCTGCAGAGAAAGGTCATAGAAAACACCAGAAAAGCTATAAATACTGACAACATGAAAGTTCTACATTGAAAAAGCAGAAAGTTTTCTGTCTGGGATTGTGCAAAGGAGGGTATGGGAAAAAAGAAGAGGAAGACAGAGCTTGGGGTTGGGGGAAAGCATCCTCCCATGGAGCTATAGGCAGAAGATAATGAAGCCAGGCCCTTTGGAGACACAGTATTCCTCAATGAGCATCCTGAATGCAAGGAAAACCCATCTTCTCTTGGGCACTACCAAGGGACACGGTAATGACAATGCTGGAATCATTTGACAAGTTTTCACATAGTGCCTACACAGGTTGTGCTTTTCCTCTTTTTGGTCATCCTTACATCTTTTTACAAGTATCTCAGCCTAGAATAACTTAGAAATGAGAATGCAAAAACGAAATAAAACGGGTAGCCCCAAGAGTCTTTCCAAGTCAGTTTATAAAAAGGAAGCATGAACTCCATGAGCTTGACATCACCTTGCCCATTTCCGTTCTCTCCCTTTCTGAGCATTGGTGACAAAGATCAAACTTCATTTTCTTGAAGTGCTCTATTCACTTAGTCACTTACAAGTTTACTTTTCCACACACATTAGAGACGTATTTATCAAAAAATAGCTGAGATTTGAGTTACAGGAAGACATTGAAGATGAAGTCCTATAAACCAAGGAAAATCAGATTATTTTTAAAAACATGAGAGTGAAAGATTCTGAAGTATTATGACTCTCGTAAAGAAGTTTTCAGCAGAAGTAAATGAAAGAGAAAACCCTAATAGCTGGTGGGACACTGTCTATGTTAAAAACTAAGAGATCCATGCTGCAAAATTTTAAAACTATAAGCAATCATGACCTATTGCTTCCTCGCAGGCATAGCAATCTTAGATCAATTTATAGCATTCTGTAAGATGTCCTTCCCTCTGGAGATTCAAAACACAGGAGAATTGTCAGCTTGTCATAACTCTCTTTCCTGAGTTTGTTTTGATAAGACAGTAGAGAAAAATTTAAAGTCAAACCTGAAAAATATCATCCTACAATTCCTTGACCTGTATGTCAATTGCTCAAGGATAATATGATAATTTAATTAGGATGCTCC
The DNA here is from genome assembly GCF_011064425.1 of Rattus rattus. Classification (NCBI taxonomy): domain Eukaryota; kingdom Metazoa; phylum Chordata; class Mammalia; order Rodentia; family Muridae; genus Rattus; species Rattus rattus. Next base: position 103,030,464 of record NC_046160.1, on the reverse strand, counting down.
TCTTGCTTCCCGCATTGAAAAATCAACTGTTACTTGTATTGAATTTGATGTGATGGCCTTCATGGATTATTAGGTAATTTTTTTCTCCTGTCTAGTTTTTTTTTTTTATTTCCAAATGTACAGAATTATCACCATACTCTGCTCTAAGTAAAAATTACCGTGGGGTACCATCTATTTTCTAGTATCACACTAGCATGATCACTGATGACCTTGCCTTCACGTCCACCACCACAATCACTGTCATTGCTACTCTATCACAATCATCATTCCTACCGCCGCTATCACCTATCACCACCACCACCACTATCCCCACCACCACCACCACCACCACCACCACCACCACCACCACCACCACCACCACCATCAACCATCACCTAACCATTACCACCCCCACCACCACCTATCCCTACCACCATAACCATCACCACCACCACCACCACCACCACCACCACCACCACCACCACCACCACCACCACCACCACCACCACCACATTATCACCTACCACCACCACCACCACCACCATTACCAGAGATATCACAACTGCTGTCCAGAGAACTCCTAGCATTTGCCTTTTAAAATAGCCGACATCTGGAGGAACTATCTGATACTTGTTACTTAAACTCCACTCAGCAGGAACGGAGGTTGGCAGAGAATTTATCAGAGTGTCTTATTTTTAAAATATCTCACACCTCCCCCTCACCCTCCCTGTCTTCACAGAGAGCTTTCAGCAATACATCTTGAGGTTCTGCTGTGAGTCAACCACCTTCATCTCAGACACCCAAAGCTTCAAAAGAGGACCTGCAACTTTGATCTAACGCCAAGGTGGGCTACTCAAATTAAATACAAATACTACAGCTGCCAAGAACTCATTTCAGGATATACCAATAAGGGAATCTTGAACATAAAATTGAAATAAAATTCAAACTATGATCTATATGTGTGTGGGGTGAGGACTTTAAACATTGCCTAAGAGGCTGTTTTTATTGCTCTTCTTTCAAAGGAATCAAGTTGGCATGACAAAATTGATGGTACCTTTAACTTCAGTTATGACTTGGGACATAGCCATCTGCCTAGCTTCTTCTAGGATAGTCTGTCCCAAAGATCCCCTTTCCTATTTAGTCCAGCCATTGTAAAGTGAGATAAACAGAACTGATCATGTTAATGCTGGGCAATGTTCCTGAAACAGAACGCTGCTTCTAAAAACCTGTAAGTCACTCTTTGGACCTGTGAGCAAACAAAATGAGGTGTGTGGAGGTGCTAGGGGGAGCTCTGCCATAGGAAATGTCCTTAATGCTTCAGCATAGAGCTGGCAGAATTGGGGAATGATGGTTAATGAGAAGATAAATGGTATTTTAGAAAGTAGCAAATCTTAACAGTGACTAATAGCATAGTAATAATTGTTAGGAGTTAATGATCATGAAAATAGTCCAAGGACCTTCACCTTTCCTTAAAACAATTTATGGTATTTTATATGATCAAACTCAGTAACTGTTCATACTTTTCTTTTAGGTGGCCAAATTCCTCTTTCTCCTGAGAAGAGTGTGTGCTTGTAAATTTGTGTGTATGTGCATGACAGAGACAGAGAGACATAGAGACAGACAGACAAATAGAGGAAGCCAGAGAGGGAGACACAAAGATACAGCTACATAGAAAGGGTCAGAGAGACATATAAAAGCATAATAGATCTATGTTTAAATTGGATGTAATGGGGCTGGAGAGGTGGCTCAGCAGTTAAGAGCACTGACTGCTCTTCCAGAGGTCCTCAGTTCAGTTCCCAGCAGCCACATGGTGTCTCAGAGCCATCTGTAATGACATCTGATGCCCTCTTCTGGGGTGTCTGAACACAGCTATGGTGTACAGTATACAGTATACATAAAATAAATAAATAATTCTTTTACAAAAATGGCTGTAACGTAAGTGGGCATGCCAGTCAGCCCCAGCAACCCTGAAATCCAAGATTACCTTTCCCTTTTCCTTTTTCTTTTTTCACTGATCTTGATTGACCTGACACAATATTCAGCCCTAGATTCCCACAGTTTGAAAGTGGAGAGATGTGGTAGCATTCACTCTGCCTTGCGGACAAGGGACACTACAGAAGACAGCACTACTAATTGGTTTCACAAGAGGCTGAAAAATCCATCCGTGTGTTAGTTCTTGTCACCGTTGCCATCCCATTGGTCTCCTGTGATCAGTCTCACTTTGTAGCTATTTCTTTTCCTTTTTCCAACCTAACATTTTTATTGATCTGTTGGTAATCTCATATCACACTCATTTCCCAGTCCTTCCATGTCTGCTCCCCAACTTTGCGACACACACCCCAAAAATTTTAAATTTGAAGAAGGAAAGAAAAATACAAGTTCATCTGTATTCTTTGTATACTCACTGGAGTATAGTCAAACTCTCTTCCTAAATAGTGCTGAGTCATCCCCTCCCCAACATACCCCACTGGAATCCATCAATTGCAGAGAGCTGGCTTCACCATCCTATCACAGTTTTTAAGAACTCTCTTCTGAGAGGCTCCACCCACCAGCTGACTCAGACAGATGCAGACTCCCACAGCCAAGAGCTTGGCGACTCTTACAGAAAAATCGAAGGAAGGATTGTAGACTCTGAAGGGGATAGAAACTGCAAGAAAACCAACAGAGTCAAGTTACCTAGACCCTTGGGGCTCTCAGAGACTGAACCACCAACCAAACACCATATGTAGGCTAGGCCTAGGCCTCCCTGAACTTATGTAGCAGATGTATAGCTTGTCCTTCATGTGGGTCCTGAATAATTGGAGCAGGGGCTGGCCCAGAAGATGTTGCCTGTCCTGGAATATGTTCTTCTAGCTGGGCTGCCTCATGTGGCCTCAGTGGGAGAGGATGTACCTAGCCTCATAGAGTCTTGATATGCCAGAGGAGAAGGGGTCGGGGAAATGAAGGAAGGATTGTGGAAGGAGGTGACCAGGAAGCAGGCAGGGGATAGTGAGTGGGATATAATGTGAATAAATAAATTAATAAATAAATAAATTTAATAAGTAAGTAAAGTTTAAAAAGAATTCTCTTCAATGACTTCCTGTTTAGGCTGCTTCTTTTCAGGGATGGTCTGGGTGTTGGGGTTGTCACAGAAGCTTTTCATGTCCCTTTTTCTCAACAATCTATCTGAAATCATCAATATCACCATAAAAGTAGTTTCTGTGCTCTCTCAGTCAGTGAGAACATGGATCATGTACTGTTTCAAAGTACTATTCTTTCTATACATAGTCCATGATTTTGAAGAGCACATGGAGATAAACATTGGATATAAAGTATAATAATTAGTGTGTTAAGCAATTTTTACCAGGTTCAAGTTTTTTTTATCCACTCCTTGTAAGTTGATGACTTGTAGTAACTAAAATTACATCCAGTTTATATAAACTGGGACTTTGAACACTTACTTATCACAAGGATTAAAGGGATTAGCTGGCAGAATTTGAACCCAATCTCTTTGGCTTTGGATCTTACCCTAGATCTACTACTGGCTTTTAATCACTACCTATAAAAATAGCAGGCATGTTAAGCTATCTGTATATGTAAGCTATGATTAGTTAGTATTCTTACTTGGTGCTAAGAGTACCTGGCTGGTTTAGGAAAAGGGTCAGACTACCTCCTGAATTCTCTGGCAAATTCATTTCTAGTAGTACAGAGACTGCCAACAGTGTGGGAGCAGATGGCCTATGATTTTGTGATTGTTTCTGTGCCAAGAGTTTTGTAAAACTGAAGAAGTCGAATTTTAAAAACAGAGTAAAGGAATCAAGGAAAGCATCCAGAAAGAAGAAATAACTGAGTTTTGTTTTAGTTTCTTCTGCTTCAGTGATAAAATATTCTGACAAAAGTGAGTTAAAGGATAAAGCGTTTATTCTAGTTCACAGCTTAAGTATACGTAGTTTATCATTACAGGGAAGCCAAGGCCTTAGGAACTGGAAGCAATGTGTCACTATGTGTCCAAACTTAGGAATACAGAGCAATGGAGGCACATTGCTATTCACTCTCTTTTCTCCATTGATAAAGTCCAGGATCCCATCCACAGAAGCATGCCATCTAGAGTGGGAAGGTCTTCCTAGCTCAAGTAACACAACCAGGATAAGCTTCCACAGGAAAGCCCATGGGCTCGTCTCCTAGGTGATGCTAGATTCTCATAAGTTGACAATTAACATTAAACAACATAATTTGCATCAGGAAATCGATGGTTGTGAAAAGAAGAAAGTCATTCTCTTTCAGTGAGATAGGCCTCAAATCAACTGTCCTCCTGAGGCATCCTGGGAGTGAGTTTATCGTGTAAAAGTGAAGGAGTAATGTAAAAGAAGAGGTGGAAACAAAGAGGAAAAGGGGAGTAATAACAGAGAGGTAAAGAGAGGGGAGGGCAGGAGAGGAGAGGGGAGGGGAGAGGAGGGGAAGAGAGGAGAGCAGAGAAGAGAAGAGGGGAGGAGAAGAGAAGAGAAGAGGGGAGAAGAGGAGGAGAGGAGAGAGAGAGGAGAGGAGAGGAGAGGAGAGGAGAGGAGAGGAGAGAAACAGGAAGAGGTAGAGGGGAAGGGTAATATTTGAGAGTAGTAGCCATTTTTCCTCTGAGGTATACCTCTGAACCTAAAATACAAGCCAACTTTTTTTCTTCATTGGTGTTCACCCTTCATCTGATCTGATGGCAGTCACAGTGGTCTGAAGCCAACATGATAATGAACTTGGCTTGGGAGAAGAACCCAACAGAAAGGCAGTTTTCACCTTGGCCCGAGAATATGCTTCTCTGCTATTCAGTACAAAATACCTGAGTACTGTATTTACATCATTTCTATGTTTCCCTATCCCCTATCTAAGTCCTCCAGCCCTGCCTCCACTTTTTCTCAAATTCATGACCAACAGCGTTTAATTAGTGTTGCTTATATATGTCTATGTTTAGGGCTGACAACTTGGGAATAAGTAACCTATCAAGGGGGCCTGTTCATAGACAAAACTGATTCTCCCTCTCTTTGCAGCCACAGATGTTCTATAGTTCTTCTTCTTGGAACGTGGCCTTGTAACATCTGCCCCATCCATTTCAGAATGATCACTGCTGTTGTCCTAATTTGAGACTTGTTTGGGCAGCCATATTGTTGAGCTTTCTTGGGTGCAGCTTCCCTGTCATGTCTAGAATGCATTGTCTCCCTCGTTCAGCACACTTTAAACTAGCAAACCTTGTCCTGAAGGAAACAAGCAAGCACACTCAGGGTTTTACCTTTTTGATTAGATATGCAAAGCAGTTTAAGGAAACAAACTGTTTGCAATGTCCACAGCTCTTTCTGGAAGCCATCGAGGAGCCTCATTAAGTAACAGTCTTCACAAATGAGCTGCTTTTCCCTATTACTTGAGACTGATTGCTCTTTTCTTTCCTTCACAGATAACAGATGGCTCGAAATGCATTTCTGCCACACAATACTTCGGATCAACTGGGATTAACATAATATTCCCACTGCATCACTGCCCACTATAGGTTTTATTGACTATATCCTAAACCAACAGAAGACCTCTTACTAATCTCCAAGGACAATGGACATTGAAAGGAGGTCTTTGTATTGCACCAGGATGTCACAGGGACACATGTAATTAGTTATTAGATCTTCCTCCTCTCCAAGACTATAAGAAGATGAATGGCCAAGATAGATTTTAGACTATTAGGCAGAAATAGAAGGGAATAGCCAGGTCAGTTTATTCCAGCATTATTCTTAGATAATTTCCTGATGACCAAGTAAAAGCTAGACCATGGGCTGAAACTATAAGTTTACCAATGGAGTCACTTAAAGAAACCCCACAATTTACTTCTATCATTTGAGCAAGCAAGTCACATAAGTGATTAGCAAAAATGCTACACTTGACCTGGCGACCTTCTTCTCAAGTTATTTTCTCCAGAAGTTCCTGAGTGAAAGAAATACTTGTCATGGTTATCTGATTCCTAGTTTCATGTTCTAAAGCTACAGACAGCATCATCTTTGAGAGTGCTTACTCCATCCTCCATGCAGCAGTCACATCTAAACCACTGCTTTCTAGGCACCCCACGTCTCTCTGTGGACAGTAGAAAAGCACCTACCTTTGTCACACAAAACACTTTCCTGAGGAGCAGTAAGGTTCCAAGTGACAGGGTGCTGTCCTCAGCAAACAACCTCTTTTTTGTTTGTACACACAATGCAAAGAAAGATCGAGAGGCATTCAGAACCGGATTGAACTTGTTTTGGAACCAACTTTTTTCTTCAAATCATGCTACTTAAATTAACCAAAGGTCCCGGTTATAGTGAAATTCCATGGTGAATTTCAAGGGGTCTTATCTTCTCACCTTCTTATCTAACCTCCCTGGAACCTTAAGGACCTCACATGGATCTCAGAGTGTGAAAACTACATTTGACCTATGTCAATCAATGGATGAGGCTGGTCAACTCTATACACATGTTCTGACCACACCTTTCAAAGCTAATAAGGTTTCCAAATGACAGGGAAGAGGATGCTCTTTCTAGAGGACTGAAGAAAATGATGCTACACTTCTGTAAGTAAGGACAGCCTTGCTGCAGACACCAGCAGCCCCACCCATCTTGGGCATTTGCCATTTCACTGGAGCTCACTCATTTTTTTTTTCAGAGAATTTGTTCCTTTTCCATGGTCCCTGAAATCCTCTGAACTCATTTTTACATTAAAAACAGCTCCCAATGTGCTATGACTGACTGTCCCTTTCCTCAGCTGTACCCCAATACAAATATATTTTTCAAGAGTGCCCCTCACTCAAGAGTCAATCCCCAAACTTATGTTGACAAAACCATACACGTAAAGAGGAGGCTTTACTGCTGTTTTATTAATTGGCATGACAGGAGGAAACAAAATGCCAACCACAAGGCCTGATAGAAATCAGAGGGAACCCTTTCTCTGGATAAATACTCCTAGTGATTAAAAAAAGAGAAATAACAAGAAGTTAAGGTGAAAACTAAGTGAAAAATAAATAGATTTCAGCTCTGAGCCTGATGTCTCTGAAGGCTTTTCTCCTCAGGGGAATCCTCTATTAAGATCTTAGGAGAGAAGCTCAGTTCTGGTTCTTATGCGGCACCACCATGCCAATCACCTTGATCTTCATATGTACATCATACAGAAATGTGGGGTACGGACACATGATTTCCATTTTCTAATGGACAAGCACTTTTGTTCAGTATAATGGGATATATAATTAATCCTTGTTTTGATTGAAGCAATCTGCTAACTAGTGTCATGAGTTGTACACATTGATAGACAGGGTGAATATGAAGATGTGGATGAACCTAATGATTTTTCGCCAAACTTTTCCAGAGTTTCTCATCCATCACTTACCAAATAACATTTATTCTTTTAGGACTTTCTCTTTGGTGGCATTGTTTCTTAGGCTTTACCTTGATAACCCCAAAGACCCATCGTATGCAATGAGCTACTCTTCCTAACAATAGGAATCTAAAGTCTGAATGTCTAATCTCCTCCAGCAATCTGACCTATAACCATCTGCTGGACTTTAGGAATAATGACAGTGAAAACTCAACAAGTTTGTTCCTATTCCTCACTCTTCTTTTCACCTCCAAAGAGGTATGGGAGATCCCTTCACTAATGACATCATGCCATTTTCTCAGGCTCCCAACATTTAAATGTATTCCCTGGCAGTCTGCTCTCCTCTACTAACTAAACTATAGTATTGGCTACATTTATGACATCATTGGGCCTCTTTCTGTTCTGTCCCTCCGCATTTCTTTGCCTCAGTGAATACAATAGTACACTCATACAATTCTTAGCTGCTGACCTTGTTTTCTATGAACAGTACCTGTTACTTTTTTTTTCTGAGAGGTTTTACTAATGCCCAGCTCCCATAATTTCAGTCCTTTGGTCCAAATCCTCCAGTGGTCACTTACCACAATCAGGTGGGAAGTTTGAGCTCTGTTTTATAGTCATCTCCATCTCCAACCTAGCCTCCCACCATATTACCTCAATGATAGACTTCATTGCTGTCCTCTTTACTCACTGACAGACTTTGAAGAAGTCATCATTTCCAGAAATACACTTTCTATGTAATTTTCTTATCGTTTTTATGCATATTATTAGAATGTGTATCAAGTGGTGAATGTCAAAGATAAATGATTCTTTCCCTTAACACATTAAGTCTGCCATATATACAAATGGTTGGGAATCTCTTAAGGAAATGTTAGACACTACCACTGCATATATCACATCTAACCACGGTAACAGTATACCATGTGGAGTCTGGTAGATCTATGCATTAGTATTACAATGTGAGGTTCTTGAACGCTCACTTTATCTGAAGGTTTTATTTAGAGGCCAAAATAAGATAACCAGACCACTGGCCACCATTAGATCAAGTAGATGATGGAAAGTTCACAGGGGGAACAATTTCTAAGTATTCCTGAATGACCCAAGCAGCAAAAGATGGAATGAGTGGAAAGTAGTAAAATATGAATGAGTGTTTTTCACAAAAGCCAACACACACACACACACACACACACACACACACACACACACACACACACACTTAATGTATATAACACAGAGTAATACAGCTGGAACAGTTTTCAGGCTTTCAAAATTTTCAAAATCCAAGATGAAAAGAAGAACACAAATATACATTTAGAAATGAGAGATGCTTATTTGTCATTATAAATTATAAATACATTATTTATAAATACATTATAATATGAATATTACATATGCATATATATATATACTGTGACTATCACATATATGATACTATGAAAATAAAATATGTATATGCATAATGTGAATAGTACATGTATATATATATACACATATATATACTTACCATAATCAGGTGGGAAGTTTGAAATAAAAGAATGAAGCAACTGCCTAGATTTTATCTGTTTCCATTTTAAAATTAGAGACTAGGAAAAAGTAGATAGGAGAAACATTTCTTTTTAAAATAGAAGAAATAAGTGATAATTTTCTGCTGGGGAAATCTGTGTGGGGAAAGTTATCAACCTCTCTTCACAGGAAAGAATTGCTGTAGAATGTCCCATAGATGGAAGAGTTGAATAAATGTTAGGGAAGTCGGGGGGTGAAGTGCGGACGCACATGGGTTGTGCTATTCCTGCCTGTTACGATGATGGCAATTGAGACGTCAGTGATTCTCTTCACCACTTCCTTAAGTGCCTCTCCAAGCAGAAGAGAACGAAGACTGAAGAGCTGAAGAACCTAGAAGAGTTTTTCCTTCTGTTACCTCTTGTGGACCCATCTTGTGGTCATGTGTCTCCCATTTAGAGTAAAGCTATTTTGGTAACAGGGGTGGAGAAATAGTGATGTGTGGTAAGGGGGAAGGACAAGAAAAGAATTGTGATTATAATGACTATTGTTTCCATGCATGTGTGTGGTGTATGTATATGTGTGCATATGTGTGTAAATGCACATTGTATATGCATGTGTATGGATGTGTATATGCATGTGTATATGCATGTATATTCAAGTACATATGTGTGGCTGTACTTGCATGTGCACAGATACCAGAGGTTGACATTGGATGACTTCCTATATTGCTCTCAAAATTATTTGCTGAAACAGGGACTCTCAACTAAATCTGAAATTCAGTGTTTCTGCCAGACTAGTTAGCCAGCAAGCCTCAGAATCAACGGTCTCTACCTCCCTCCAGCACTTGTGTTACACACACACACACACCACTGTAGTTTTTCTGTAACTCATGAGGTACAAACTCAGATCCTCACAGTTGAGCAGCAAACACTTTGCCCACTGTTACCCGCACCACTCTGACTAGAAAGGAGATATTATAATAAGGCAACTAATTTATGATTTTCTTTTCCATTCCGTTAATAGCATGGATCGCAATCTAGAATGTCTCCGCAATTCAACAAGGAATTTCAAATTCATGGAACAAGCTGAGTTCTTATATTTAAGAACGTTGTGCTTAGTTGTTACGGCAGAACTTGTCAGTGGCTTTGGCATTAATGTAGGATAGGAAACGCAGGGATGGTAACTACCCAAGGACTGTTTAAAACATTCACTACTTATCTACTCCAGCAAATTCTCAGTGCACAGAAATACAGAGCTGGGGTTGCAATAGCTTCAGATGTGCCAAGAACAGATAATTGTTGTCATTTTTAGGGGAATTATAACATTTTAAAATGTCTCAATTTCCCCCCCAACAGTGTGGCAGAGCACATTATGCTTATCCATAGGCCCAGTGCAATCTGCTCTACACAGACTTCAGAACAGCATTAACCGTGTCCTTTGCTTTCTAAGACCTCTCTTTTCAAAATACCTTACATGGAGAGAGAACCATGATGTGAACAGAGCCAGAAGTGCATGTGTCAAGAAAAGCTTTGTATTTGAAGCAGACAATAGAATCATAATGCCTTGTTTGATGTGGATGAAGCTCCCTTGAATGTGTGTGCGGGTGCGTGTGTGTGTGTGTGCGTGTGTATGTGTGTGTGTGTGTGTGTGAGTGTGTGCACATGTGTTTGTGGGCAATGTTCCAAGCTTTTCTTATACAAACTAGAGTCACCTGGGAAAAGGCTACTTCAATAGAGGGATAGTCTCTATCAAATTGGCCAATGGGCACATCTGCAAGACATTTTCTTGCGTGCTAATTGAAAGAGGCAGGCTTAGTTCACTGCGGCAGTGCCACTCCTAAGCAGGTAGTCCTTGGTGATATTAAGAAGCAAGCTGAGAAGAACCAGGAAACAAGCCAGTATGCATGTTACTGCATTATTACTGCAGTATTACTTCAGTTCCTGCCTTGGAACCTCAACACTGGACTACAATTGGTACATTGAAATAAATCCTTTTCTTCTGGAGTTGCTTTGGCAACAAGAAGCCAAACTAGGACACCTATAAAGTGCATCAAACTCTATGTAGAACAGACATTGTCTCATGTCCCACTAGGGACGTTTTATTTGACCTCCTGAAGTTACTCCAGGAATGAGTAAAGAAAACAAACAGAAAATTCTGGAACTAAGGACCAGCCAATCAGGCTGGATTCAAATTTAAGCTTCTTAGGCCAAAACCATCCCTGGCTAGGCCAAATTGTTTTGGCTAAACAAGAATGGAAGTAATTCAATTTCCCTTGAACTGTTGTCTATTTTATTCTAGCCCTGGGAATATGAAAACCTATGAAAAGTTTACCTTAGTTTAACAATTCCCCCTAAAGGGCAAGGGTGTGAAAAATATAGTAATATTAATTGATTATAATGCTTCATTTATAATTGATTTTTATAAAGTCCTTTTCCCAGACAGAATTTTTTTAAATGACAATACATCTTCCTGCATAAATATGTAAGGATGTTGACCCTGAAGTATTCCTTGTGCTAACTTACTAGTCACCCTATCCCCAACCCTGTACAATACACTCACAAAGGAACCACACTCCCTTTCCCTTTCATCTTTTCTCCCTTTATAATTTCAAAATACATTATAAAGTGTTTTGGGTAATGACACTGTCCAAAGTCAAATCTTTGAATTCTATCGTCTATGCAACTGGAAATGTAGAAAAGTTTTAATTTAGCAACATGGCTTCTCTGGCAATGGATGACATCTGCAGTCCTTCTGGGCCTATATGATCCAACCATAGTACAATTTTGCTGGAATACAGACATGCCCTTAGTACACACCTTTAATACCTGACAATGAAGGAAAGGCTAGTTTGTAGAAGGAAGCAGCCATGTTTGAGAGTGATAACTAATTGAGGGGCAGACAAAGTGATGAATCAATGAAAGATTCAACAGAGGTAAGATATGCCCAACCCTCACAAGAACAGACAGGAAAGAGAGACTCAGAGTGAGTCAGGCAGGAGGACAGTTCAGTGAGTGTATTCGGTTAAGTTTCAGACAATGCAGTGGAATTCAGTTGAGTTCATTGCAGTATCGTTTGGTACAGTTAAGTTGAATGTAATGTGGAGTTTCATTCTGTTTGGTTCAGTTTGTGCAGTCAATAAGGTCAGCACAGTTCTGTTCATGGAGAGGTAATTATTCTAAGCAATGCAATGGCTGAGAGAAGTCAGTTTGAATCCATCATCTTGGAGAGGGAGTTTGATCCAGAACCACTGAGTTGAACCAGTCACTCAGGTTTCAGAACTGGACAGGGTAAATTTATTCAGCAGTAACATCCTAGACAACAATTATTTTGGGCAAATAAAAGTTACTTTTACAAGGGAAGAGGAAAAAAACTGAGAAGAACAAGGGCCAAAAAGAGGACAGAATTGCTAATATGTCACGAAATGTGTGTGCTAGTTATGCATGCAGTAGAAACAAAACTTAAGTCATCAGAAGTAAAAAGATTATTAGATGTAATCTATTAGGACTTTCTGTTGGGTTCTATGGATAGTATTAATTATCTTACTTAGTTTTCAAGACTGAGTTAAGGAGTAGATCGTACTAGTTGCTATGTCACTAATGAGAATTCTAGGTGTTTGAAAAGATAGATATTTGGACCTAACTTGTGAAGGAACTCCTTCAATTCCTCTTCTCTCTTTCCCTTCTTACTCTTTTCGTCTTTCTCTTTGTCCTCCTCTTCCTCCTGCTCCCCTTTTTCTGACCACTGCTACCTCTTCTACTTCTTCATCCTCTCTTCTTCATTCTTTCCACATTTTGCCTTTCCCATCCAGATCACATCCACCTATCTCTTGGATTTAGTAGGTGATAGGAAATTTACAAAGCTTGCCCAATATTCTATGAAAGCACAACAACATTAAGGGTCGGTTACTTTGAGAGCACATCAGGGAGGATTTTCAGGGTAGATAATGTTTAAATTAAAACATCAAAGATGTTCATACTAAGTGTGTCACACACCCCCCACACACATACAGACACATTCTAGAATTTCTTAAGAAACCTTTGTTATAGGCATTGCTAGCATTAGATTCACACAAAGAAACAAAACTCCATAGAGAACTGGGCTTGGGATAAGGAGCTAGCAACCTGGAGACTTGGCAAGGGGACCTAAGTGTCCTAATTCAAAAGGTCCTTCTGTCTCTTCACTGGTGGCTTTGAGATTCAGTGGCAGAAAACTCTAACTCTTAGTCAAAGGAGAATGAGACCCATAACATATCCTAGCTTCTTTTTAATCCATATGCCCTGGAGTTTACGCTAGTCCTTAGAGAGTTAAAAAATACATACAAATGAGCAAAAATCATTGCCTATTTGGCAATATTCCCAGTGTGTACTTACATCTTCTCAAGTGACTTGAATAACTACATGAAAGAAAGGACAAAAAGAAAGACACCTGATGCAGAATGTGTTTGCAGGAAGGTCTTCCTAATGAGCCCTCTGCCCATATATTTTGTTGCCTGTAAAGGAAGGGTGTGAATGAACATTGCCAGTGTGGATCTGCTAAGAACTTGCCCAACTTGCTCCCATCAATTACATCGAATTTTCTGACAAACCTCTACTGCTCATGGGAAATTTCCTGACAGGATGCTAATAAATCTACCTAACCTTGTCACCCTTCTCCAATGTGCCAAATTTACAACATTCAAGATAAATAACATTCATGCATTATGAGGCTGAACTTGGCATCTCAGAATTTCCATAAGGCTCTGGCAGGTTAATGAGAGAACTCTTTTGTTGTTGTTGTTGTTGTTTTAGTTTCTACAAAATATAAAAGAAAAGATTCATCTTCAGAAAAGCAGCTCATAGGCAGACAATAAGTGTGGCTGTTGGAAATTTCAGAAACGATGGGATCCGGGGAAATCTTGTCACTGTCCATGTGTTATGTCAATAACCCAGCACTTTGTTGGGGAGGCAGGCAGACTATATAGGATCGATGACCTCACAAACATCAATGCTAACCATTGGGATTGCACTGCCAAGATTAAAGCTAATATTTCCAGGTATAATTTCTACCCAAATCATTACCTTCCAGTTGCAAAAAGTAAAACACCATCCACTAGTGCTAAGCCCGCTTTCTAAGGGCAAGCATGATTATCAGGTTGAAGAAAAACACATTACTTTGCTTGGTATCCCTGTACAATAAAACATGGTTAACTGTGGTAACTCTGTGAAGTGGAGGGTAAAGGACACAGCCTCGAATCTCTGCTCTACTACCTGCAAGTTTCTAATGAAGAGAAGATAATATTACACATTCCATTGGGTTATTTAAGCAGATAATTGATTGTGATAACACAGGCAAAACCTGGGCACTCAACTCCCCCCACACACACATATAGAGTAAATACTCAAAAAAGATAACTTTTCTTTTAAAGTATACTGTTAGTTAACTGATTGCTTGAGAGTCCCTTGACTCCCAAGTCTAGTTGAGCTGGCTATTCAATCTCTTCTGCTCTCATGATATTCTGCGAGTGCTTCAATAAGCATATTCGGCAAATGATACAGAAAATATCTGCTTCCTCGAGGAGATCACAAAATTGTATCTCTTGTATCTATCTCCCAGATCTACATAGTACCTGTTATATGGGATGTCATCATAAATATTTGTTGAGTGACTGTTATGAATGCATTATCTTATTTTGCTCCCCTAGAACAGAAAAATCGAATGATCCAATTTCTAGGTTGAAGGCCAATTGAATAAATGGTGACATATTAATGTCAACTAAGGTTTTTCTGTTCTGTTTGGTTTTCTTGATGAAATTATGGGAAGAGAACAATTGCTCTTAAGTTTCTGTATGTGGCTAGTAAAATTCCTAACAGCAGATGCAAGGTGCCATGATTCATTATAAAACAGCCTTCATTGCTATTGTCTCAGAATACACTGTATGCCACCATGCAACTGTTACTGAACAGTTCCCTCTTAAAACACTCTTGCCTCTGGCAGATGCCACAAGTGACAGTTGGGTTGAGCAGGTGACTGCAAGATCTGGCTGGTGCAAAAGACTGCAACTCTGGATTTCCAGTTTATCTATATTATTCTTCCTAGAAGACAAGGACAAGAAAAGCATAGAGGAAAAGGGAGGTACCATAGGCACCTGGAGCAAAACTGTAGCCACCTCTAAGAAAGCAAGGATAAATACCTCTGTCAGGTAGTAAGAGGACCCTAACTTCAGATCTAAGATCATACAAATAAATGTCCCCAGTGGAATCAAGAGGGAACCAAAAGGGAGCCCTATAGAGCTAGCTGCTGGTGCTATTTCTTTAAAACAGTGGTTGTCAACCTTCTTAATGCTGTGACTCTTTAATATAGTTCCTTATGTTGTGCTTGACCTAATCGTAAAACAATTTTGTTGTTGCATTATAATTGTAAATTTCATTGGTTATGCATTACAATGTGAACATCTGATATACAGTATCATATCAGATACTGACCCGTGTGAAAGGGTCATTTAAGCCACCCACTCCCAAAGGGGTCACAATACACATAAGGAGCCATGCATACCAGCCTGATATCTCTTTCTGCTGTTAGTCTGACACATCAAGCCATTAAGTGAAGAGCCCAAAGTTTGTGCTCAGATAGATCTGGGCTCACATCCTTGGGCTGTGTAACCTTGGACACTTTCATGGTAAATGTTGATTTGAGTCAACCTTATGGGAATTCAGCCATAAGGGTAATTTACCTGAACTACAAAGACCCAGCCTGAATATGAGATGACATTTATAAATAAATACGAGAAGGTTCTCCCATGGGGCTCTGACATCTCTTTCTCTCTCTGCTTCCTGATTGAGGAAGCAATATAAGCAGCCCGGTCACCATCTTGTTCCCATAGCTACAGCTGTTTTCACTGCAATCCCTTAGCCACTATATATCTTCCAACTATGAGTCAAAAATAAATGCTTTCTATTTTAAGTTACTTTGGTCAGATATTTTTTTTCATAGCAATGAAAAAGGTAATCAAATACAGACACATTACAGATGCACATAGATCAATGATAAATTGAGGAATTTGCCTTATGAAGTTTACTATGGAGATTCCTCTAGCTTATTTTATTTATACATGGTCAGTTAAGCAACTGTTCCTTTGGTACAGTAACCATTCATTCCAGACAATAACTGCTTTTAGATTGTAAAGAAACAGCATAAACATTGCTACGTTGTAGTACAACCTTGCTAAAACCTTTACTCAGGATAGTGACAAACAAACAAACAAACAAAAAACAAAACAACAACAAAAAAAAAACCCACACAACTGTCCAGTCTTTTGGGGGTCTAATAAACACTGCATTTTTTTTTCTCATTGCTTGACAGGTAGTTATTTCTTTACGTTCTGTGTTGTAATTTACGCTCCTCAGTAATGTAGTTTATGTATTCAATTAAATCATCTGTGTTAATAAAAGATGAAATT
This sequence comes from Rattus rattus, assembly GCF_011064425.1. NCBI lineage: Eukaryota > Metazoa > Chordata > Mammalia > Rodentia > Muridae > Rattus > Rattus rattus. Next base: position 103,014,203 of record NC_046160.1, on the reverse strand, counting down.
ACAATCACAGATGTGCAGTGTAGGTAAGTTTCTTGCACAAGATAGATTCTTAGGTGATACCATCTTCGTGGCTGCTATTGTTTTGATTACTATAGACATTTCTATCAGCCACAATGATTCTCTCTCTGATAAGACCATGATACATTCATGGTATGTCTTTCTAGAAGGAGGCTTGACTTTCTGGCGGTATTTCTAGGTCTTTCTGAACATTTCTTTTTTATTTAAACTTGTCCTGTCTTAGAGTGCTTCTCCAAACCTTCCCTTATGACACCACCAACCACAGGGTAAGAAATTTGGTTTGATCAAAGGTAATTGGTTTTTCTAAGAACTTCTTTGAAGAAAATGTAGGCTGTGTATCTTCTAAAGATAGATACACAGAGAAGGAAGGACATGCATACATATACAACCACCCACATCTTAAATTTTTATTTCATAGACCCCAGTAGGGGGAAACAAGATTTCACTTTGAGCTTCTCTACCTGCATAGCACAGGCATAATGAAAATGCCTGTCAGGGAAAGTAATGTGTTTAATATTGCACCAGTCTTAAACACCAGCAGAGATTTCTGTGAATTGCAAATAATTCCATCACCTGTCCAAATCACACTGCTCTGTGTTTTATCTGTGGTGGGATGATATCAATATGTCAAGCATGAGGAAAGGATGCTTTATGAGACTGATGGAGGGGAGCACAATGACAAGCACATAAAAAGGACAGCCAAAGATGCCACGGAGTTGTCAGGGGGAAAAAAAGGGGCCACCGTCTCCCACTGTTACACAGGGTTTATTATTTTCTCACAGAGGGCCTAGAGTCTTTCAAGGCTCTTGTGATCTTGGTGAAGGATTTTAAAGAAGATAAAATAACATTGATTTGCAAAGGACTTTGAACAACCAGTAAGCACCTAGGAGCTGAATAATTGATGAAGGCTCTTTGGGACCCTACGAGAAGCAGACATCAGAGCATCCCAAGATCAGCTCCTAAGCAACTCTCAGGAGAAGCTAAGTTTTAAGGTATCACTGAAGAAACCTTCCTTTGGGGCATGCTGTGTCACACGGAGGGAATGACAGTCAAGTGATTTTACTCTGTAGAATGAATTCACAAATGGAGAAGAAAGGAAATGCATTTCGATATAGTGAAAGCCATGCTTATGGGAGCAAATTCAGAAATGTGGGCTCTGGAGGTCATTTGCTTAATTCACACTGTTAGCACCCCATGTCGGAGGTGAGGGTGGACTCTTTTATTCCATACCAGTATCTAAATGATTTCTTTAGCTGCCCTCTTTTTCCCGTGTGTGATGGACACATCTTTTCCTCTCAGTGTATTCATTCATAGAATTCCCATTGTTTGGAATGCCTTCCTTAATGTTTCTAACAGTAGTAACGACTCTTATCCTCCCAGGACCGAGCACATAGATTTTCCTTCTTGAAACTTCCTCTGATGACTGATTGATTGCCTCTTAAATTCCAAAAGTTTTTATCTCTATCATTTAAATGTTTAAAAAGGACTATTTGCATACCAATCTTGAAATGCAAGCTCGTGGAGGGCAGGTTGTACATTCTTTACCAAGGGTTAGAAAGCATGGAGGGGTACTCAGTAAACACTTGCTGAGTAAATCCTGGGACATAGTTGCATCCATTGGTATGTCATACAGCAGAGAGAGTATATCCTCAATAAATACTATTGATGGAACAAATAGTAATGATCGCCTTCGGGCACAGCTAAAATGCTGATTGTGGGATACGGTAAGGCTGAAGAAGCAGTAAAGGAACAGGAGGAAGAGTGTAAGGAGCAGCAGGAGAAGAAGCTCTTCAATAAGCACAGTAAAATTCTCTAATTCGTGAGAGCTCTAACTTTCAGGACATAAAGTTGGAATGAAATTGCTGAATGTTCATTGGACAGGCCTTCCGGTTTATCTCGAACTCCAGTTTTATTCGGTCTCTCTGGTATGAAGCAGGTACATGATAGGGCATGGTTCCAGCTCTTTCCAAAATGGGCTTGCCTCTAATTTGGTCCACTGTGTGTGTGTGCACACTATTACAGGAACAGTCTCTTGGCCTAGACTAGATGGAGACTGTATCCTGAAGAAGCAACCATTTAAAGTGATGTTCTACTGGGCTCAAAACAACATCCTAATCATGGATGGTGCTGAGGAAGGGTTCAAGGCTGTATGCAGTGCATTACACTGAGCCCAACCATTCTGCAGTCAAGGCCCTGTGCACACACACACACACACACACACACACACACACACACACACACACACACACACACACACACTGCTCATCTGTGAATCTGGACTTGCCTCTAACATAAATAATGATCTTCCTATGCTTAATATTCTCCCATTTGTATAGTAGTAACTTTTCTGATCCTTTTGTAATCCAACTCAACTACCAAACTTCAACTATTCAAAATATCTCATAATTCAAATTAGGTTACTTTATCACTTATCGTTTATCCCATGGAGCTATAACCATTATTGTCCTTTTAGATATAAGATAACTGATGCGCAGAGACTAGCAGTCATATGCAAGACCACAGACAGGTTAAGAATTCAATGCTGGAGTAAACTCTAGTGCGATGGTTTGAATATGCTTGATCCAGGGAGTGGCACTATTAGGAGGTGTGGCCTGATTGGAGTAGGTGTGGCCTTTTTGGAAGAAGTGTGTCATTGTGGGCATGGGCATTAAGACCTTTGTCCTAGCTCCCTGGGACCCAGTGTTCTCCAAGCTACCCTCAGAACTAGAGCTCCTCCAGCCCCATGTCTGCCTGGACTCTGCCATGCTCCCCCACATTGATGATAATGGACTGGACCTGTAAGCGAGTCTCATTAAATGTTGTCTTCGTAAGAGTTGCCTTGGTCATGGTGTCTATTCACAGCAGTAAAACCCTAGCTAAGACACCTAGTTTCCTTAATTCTATCTTCCTTTGCCTAGAGTTTGGCTACAGGGTAGAATGGAAGAATAATTAATTTCTCCTGCTCCTTCTCCCCTTTCCTTTCCTTATCTTTGCCTCTCCAAGGTCTTAATACATGGCATAGGCTGGCCTTCAACTCATAATTAGTCTTTCCACCTCGGCATCCTGGTAGATTATGCTATAGCTATACAGTGTGTGTTCTCATCTTTTATTATTTAGTCTATAATAGATATTCAAAATTGTATGCAAAATAAAGGCATTTCTAGGCAGAGGGAAATGCCTGTGCTTCTTCTGATCTCCAAGTAAACAGAGAAGAAGTGTCAGAGCATTCTCCCCAGGTATCTGGCCAGCCCAGCAGCCACATTTCTTGCCTTTCCAAGCATATCAGCTAAAGTGTATCTGCTGTTCAGATTATTATTCCCCGATGCCTTGGCTATATTCATTTGCATTCTTCCAGGCTGTGGTGAATTTAGATAGTTCGCTGTTTCTAATATCTCGGGCTAGCTGTCATCTTCCCCGTTATCTTCAACGACCAATTTTGCAACTTGTAATCTTAATAAATGTATCACCGCAGTTAGCTATTAAACCCTCTCCTTACAATACTCTGAATAGAATCTGGTCAGGCCCCAATCATTTTTCAAGAACAAGTGTCTGCCTTGTAGTTATCCAATCAGCTCATCGCTAGTCTCCTGCTCTTCTGTATTTCTACACTGCAATGAAATGTTGAGACACGAGTTGATCTTAATTAATTTTTCAAGTTTCCTCCCAAATTCAACACAATGTAGCAAGCTAAAAAAAAAAAAAGATAACAATACTCTTGTGACACCACAGGATATAATTATTGTGCAGAGAATCTCATAGATATATGTATGTGTACATGTTTGCAAGCAGTGAATTGTTTAATAGAAATAAATAAAGGAGGAGGAAACTCACTGCATGTCATTTTATGATCCATAGATCTTACATACTTTAATAAGAAGAAGCACCCTCCAGGCAAACAGTAGAAATAATTCCTCCCCAGCAGTTAATGGTTCATAGGCAGTTTAACGCTATTGCCAATGCTGATCTCATGAAGAGAATTTTTATATACTTCAAATTTTCCTTCTATGTCACTGAAGAGCTTGTACATTAAAGAAAATATTATAGTATTACTGGCCAATGCTTATACATGTCAATGTATAACGACCTCATATGTTCTCTATTTTATAAATGTAGTGCCTAGACATAAATCATGGAGTGATTTCTTATATAAGCTTGTGGGGTATAAAGGGAAAACGTGTGTGTGTGTGTGTGTGTGTGTGTGTGTGTGTGTGTGAGAGAGAGAGAGAGAGAGAGAGTTATCTAAATTTGAAACTACTTAGAAAACTAACATCTTAGGTTTATAAGTACATCTCATTTTTCAGAACATTAGCCAGACTTTCTCCTCCACTTTTTTCATGACATCAAGAAAAGATGTCAACAACATATAGTTATTTTCCTAGTGGGCCATATGTGTAGCAGATTTCCAGATAATTGAACTTTGGAAGCTAATGGAAATGTCACAGACCATTGTCTTTAAACGAAATCTCAGATAGTATACTCTTATGGAATAAAAAATATAATCCAACTTAATCTGAAAAGAATCCTATGACTAAATTCCATATCATTTTAGGTAATTTCTTGCCTTGTCCCCAAGGCACTTTGCTTCTGGTGGGTGTGAGTCTGATCTTTATGTACAGGCATTTGCAACAATTCTGCACCTCCATGCGAGACCCTTATGACTAGTTTTTAATCAGGTGCAGGAAAATAACTCTAGATTGAAGGGTCATGGTGGGTTTTTACGTCTCTCTTGGTCAATGACATTTGTTTCCACAGTTGTTTGCCTTTTAATGAACAACTATGGAACAATGAAGGAAATGCCTTTTTCCTTCACTCAAAGGAAGTCAAGCTTTATAAGGTTCTAACTCTAAAAAGGGGGAAAAATCAAATGGGAAGCAGAAAAGCCAGAATAAGAAGGAATAATTCAACCATAACATCTTAGTAAATGGGATCAGATGGGTAAGAGAAACAATTAGAAACACTTCTTTTAAATCTCAAGCAGACTTCTACACAAATGCAAGACCAATCTCTAGGTCCTTCTTTCTGAGTCATTTCAAATATAGTCAGGATAATACTGGATGGACCTTAGAGCAACCAGGAGCTCATACCAGCTACTGCACTGTGTTTGTCTGCAAAGGATCTAGACAAGACAAAGCCCTTAAACATTCAGTATGGATGGAGAGGGGCTCCTTGCAGACCAGGGTCATTTGAGGAAAAGAAAGTCATTGTCTTTACTTGTGTAGCCAGACATGAGATAATCATTCTTTCATCAATAGCTCCACACCATTGCTCACGTGATTGGCAACTCTAGGGTCATGAAGTAAAAATTAAAAGGGGATGTGACCGCTGGAAGAGGGAAGAAGGGAGGATTGGTAGGTGTGGGAGGAAGATAACAGAAAGCAGGAAAATGAGTATGGCTAGCATTGTCAAGGGACAGATTCCTTTGGAAAAAAAAAGAAAGAAAAACATTTCTTTGATTTCCCCTTTTTATAGTTCTACTGCCACATATTGACCGGCTATTAAGAAATAAGTTTATATCCCCTTCTTTAACATCAAGTGTGTTTTTCTATTACATAAGGAATGTTTTGGAAAGCTGGATGGAAGTTTGCTCTGTCATCAATCAAGCGCTGAAGAGAAGAACGGCTGGATTGGAGAGTAGAGTAGGAGGCGAGATTTTGTAGCAGTTGAATTTTTAAACATATATTTAATATTTGATTTTTTCCAAAAATGATTGCTTCCTTAGAAATCACTTAAATGTGATTTTAATGTTCTTCAGAAATGCACATGAAAAGGAATTCTGCATAAAATAAAACAACTCACTAATGCAAATAAGCACTTTGTTGCTTAGCTGGACTCCCTTTATCTCGCTTTTCTCCCTAGTGTAGAATTTGCCAGGCTCTGTTCCCAAGAGCAGGATTTTAATAAATATTCTATCAATGAATACAAAGGATGCTATACAAATGAATGGTCACATGCATTTGGAATGCCGTAAATTAAATAAAATTAAAAGGGGATATTTATTACCAGACTTAAGCGAACCATTAATTTACTAATATGCACTGTGACTATCAAAGAAAGAAAGAAAACTGTTGAAAACTAATGTCTTTCCACCATTCGCGCTTTTCCTTAATTTTTAGCCCTCATTTTTATACCACAGGACAGGTGCTGAAAGCAATGAATTTTGGGAAATGGGAATCTTTTGGCATTTTTCATTAAGTGGAACTACCTATAAGTATATCAGCTTCTCTCCCTGGATTGTATGCTAGACTGAATATACAGACCAGGTGTGCATGCTTGGTTACATCTAATTACCTCAGCATCCTTTAGGCACCACAACTAGGAAGGCCCTATTCACACCCTGGGTACAAGTACTGTCTCCTCTGTATCTAGGGCAACAGTGTTCAAAGTAAACATCTAAATATTTCATAGATCCCCACACATTCCTTTATACCTGGCATTTTATTAAATTACATGTCAACAAATCCAGAGTGGGTTTGATCCAAAAGAATATTTAGGAAATATCATCGATATACCTAAAAAACTAAAATATCAATAGTCAAAAGCATTCTAACTTCTTTTCATACCATCTCTTCAGGATCACCATGACTTCCTCTAGATTTACATGGAAAATCTTGTGCGACACAGGCATACTGTATGACATCTCCACATCTCCACTTCAACAGAACAATAGTCACCAAAAGGGTTTATTTATCCCTGAGGTGGGACGTAACCAAGTCTCTCTAAATGACAACTGAGAAGGTTTTACAAACAAACCACTAATCAGACTAGGATTTACTGTACCCAAGTCAAGGCGGTAAGTCTGTATGAAGAGGAACACAATAGAGGAATGTCCATTGTCTAACTTTGGGGTGTAGCCTGAGCTGTACTCAGGTCTACTTGGGGCAATGCTTCAACTCTCACCCACTGGGCCCAGGACATTGTCTAGCCACCACTTTGCCGGTAATTGACTCCCACTTTAGATTTTTGGAAGGATCACATGTGAGCGAGCCTGAAAAGAGAAGTTCCATTTAGCTTTGTAATATTATTAAAAGCAGCTACAGACAGAGAGAGAAAATGGGCTGGGGTGGGGCAGGAGACTTGGTTAAGATAAGAAAGGGCACAGACAGAGAATGATGATGATGATGATGATGATGATGATGATGATGATGATGATGATGATGATGATGATGATGATGATGATGATAAATAGAGAGAAATGGGTGACCCTGGCTGGCCCTCTGAAACCCAGGTCAGAGAGCTTATGAGAACCAGGGAGGTTCGATGATGACCTTGAGCCACTAGTAGGTTCAGATTTTTGATTCTGGGTCTCAGCACCATATGTGAGACTATTAGAAGCAGCTGGAGAGAGAGAAAAGTCAGGGAGAAAGAAACTTGTTCCGACCTTATGGAGAACCATGTTTATTCACAATGAGAGGCCATCTTTGTCACCTATGTGATTGTATGGCCAAAATAACAATAGAATAACATGGGATGTGGCCCCTTGTAGGAAGGAAATAACTCCATAGTCTATGAGGGAAGCTGAGAAGTGCAGTCTTTCAGTGGGAAGCTATCAAGCTTACAGTCTTAGAAATAGAATCTCTATTGAGATACCAAGGTAATAAATGTGTTTAGAATACTGTAGAAACATGTACTATAAGGACTTAGTGATTAGGAGGATAGGGCCAGCAAGAAAGCTCATTGGATAAAAGTACTTTCTGTGATAATGAGCTGACTTAGGCAGTGGAAACTTACATAAGTGTAGAAGGAAAGCACAGACTTCCAAAAGTTGTCCTCTGCTCTCCACAAGCATGCTTTGATACTCACAAACCAACACACACACACACACACACACACACACACACACACACACACACACACACACAGAGACAGAGAGAGAGAGACAGACAGAGACAGAGACAGAGAGACAGAGACAGACACAGACAAAGAGACAGACACAGAGACAGGGAGACAGAGAGAGACAGAGAAAGCGACTGACTAAAAGAGAGACCACACATGTATACACAGTCATAAGCAGTAATGAAAAATAATTTTTAAAGGAGTAGGATGGATCTGTCTTTTCAGATTGGACCTGTGTAATAGAATTTATGTGACAGAATATTCATGAGGATTAATGAACTCAGTGTAGGAAAGTACTTTCAGACCCATGGAAAAAATGGGAATATTATAAGTAGTTTATCTTTAAGAAATCATATTTCTTTTGTGTCAACAAATCCCTGTCTTAACTGATACATATTTTTTGCTGCTTATGAAAGAGTTATTTATATATGAATACCATCAAATGAGGCACATAACTAGATCAGAGTCATATTTCATACCCTGCACTGGATGAGATTCAATAAGAAAATATTACCCCAGTAGCAAGTTGGGTGTTGTACTTGGCTTGTGTCTCTGTGGGATGCTCATGGCGGGAAATGCCTTCCTGACCATCCCAGGTAGTCAGTTTATTCCCTGAAGCATGAGATCTGATTTCTCTTATCTGTCCTTCTCACACATACAGTATATCGGACCTGTCATCTTAAATGAAAGACATTCCAATGTGGTACCCATGACTGAAAGAATTTCTCCAACTGGAGAGCAAGTGACACCGAAACTGAGTCAACTGTAAGGGAAAGAGGGGGAAGGGATCCACTTTAGTGTTGAGACACATGCTCAATAGGCAAAAAATATGAAGATTTTCTACACATTCAAACCTAAAAATATTCCATTTGGGTAGGCATAATTGATATGGATTTTTCAAGTTTTTAAAAATAAGCTCCTTTTGAACACAATTTAAGATAGCAAACAAACTCACTCGATCAATATTTTGTGCCTTAATAATAATCTCACAATACTTTTCAAAGACTAAAGAGTTGGGGAGGAACGGAAGGGAATGGAAGTGTAGCAAAGGGTCACCATCCTGTCTGCCGAATGATGACATTATCCTTCTCTAGAGCTATAATCAGGCCAAAGCAGGCTCCTCTTCAGAATCTAACCCTCCCCTGCCACAGGAGCTGGCCAAATCCTTAAGAGGTTTTATGCCTTGGTTTTCACTTCATACCATATAAAACAGTCTTTATGTTTTTCCTCTCTTTAATTATCTTCTAGATGTTCGGGTACTTCTCTGAGAACAATTAAGTACCATTAGTTCCTGTTTAATGCTAAGTCATTTTTCAGTTTCCTTTGGCTTTGTGATGTGTTTTGATCAAGTCCTCCCCTCCCTCCTCCCTCCTAACTTCTCTTATCCCACCACCACTTTCCCTTCCAACTCTGTTCACTCCTTTTAAACCCACTGAGCCCACTTCCCACTGCCCCGTACATGCATAAGGTCATTGTCTGGAATATGGGCAGCATCCCAGGACTAGAACCCCTGAAGAAAATAGTCTTCCCCCATATCCATTCCCTGCCCCTTGTCACTTGATCTGCTGAAAGCTCAGCTTTCTCTTTTTGACCCCACCCCTTGCCCAGCTCTCAGTCTACTACTGTCAGTTCGACATATCCTTCCAAAGGAATAGTTATTTCAGTGACTCAATTTTGACCACTCCTCTTATCCAAGGTCAACACCTGCTAGTTCATGTGGTAACTGTTGTTCATCACTTCAGATCAAGATCGTCTTCATCAGGACAGTCTAGATGGCTGCTAGAAGTGACAAAGCCAAGCAGATACTTGTTTCCTTTGGTGAATGACTATAGATGTCATAGCACATTGACTATTTAACCACTGAGTTCGTCTGCTTCTATAGCTTCCAGATCTGAGCTGTGTGGAAGGCTTAGAGCATAGTCTAAGGAGAGCTTGTTTAGAGAACATTACTTGTATCATTCCCCCATTTGTCAGACAGAGGACCACCTCATATGTACTGAAATCCAGAGAGACTTTAATAAGCACAGTTGACTATTAAGTTGGTATATGAGTTAGGGCATGGAGAATGATTTTTTTTTTGTTTGTTTTGCTCAATAATCACCTTGCGTCTCTGTGGCAATCATCCCCACAACATTAATGATTGACACAGGACACAGTTCACACTGGAGAAGAATGAAACTTAGGGCGAATGAGTACTATCATGACCCTTTACAATTAGGCAAATATTCAGATAAAGGAATGCCTGGTGAGTTTAGTATTCCCCCAGCGTCCTTTTAAGCGTGTTTTTAAGCTCAAGATAAGGTTCTTTTTTTAAACCTTCTTTAGCCACTGCAATAAGAGCAGGCAGCAGTGAGCTATCCCAGTGGTATCGTAAAGAGAATCAGACTCCCAAGCCTTGCTTTTGCATACTCAGAGATCCTGAGCTGACACTGCTAGCAAGCAGCTTGGTCTCACTGCGACATCTGTGTTTTGGTTCCTACGTTACAGTTCTCTATAGACTTCGGCTCCCTGCCTACATTTGAGAGCCAGTCAGAAAGCAGGCAGAACATCAGCCATTCCAGCTGCATGATATAGATTAAGTAAGCCAACAATTCAATTAAATGTTCTTCCCTCCTGGATCACCAAGGCTGAGGAATATGTTAATGAAATAGGCTTCTGGCCTGGTCTCAAGGGGGATTGAAAACACTAGGAGAAAAAGAGGGGCAGGGAGAAGCTAGGCATAATCTTACTCCTCAGGAGACTGAGACAAGAGGATGTTACAAGTTCAAATCTAGCCTGTTCTCCAGATCGAACTCCAGGACAGGCTGGGCTACAGAGCAAGACAACCACAGTAACAAGGCTTTATAGCAATGGCCAAAGCTGCTGCATCAACCTACCTAACCCTTGCCTTTACATTGTGTGGGTAACGCACATGTGGTAGAGGTGTGCCCAGCTTTCGCCTGTAGAAAAGACAGAAGTCATTCTTTCAAGCTTCCTTACCAACATCCAATACACACACAGCTGAGGAATTGTGTTAAGACCCTTCCTTGTATGCATAATCTCAGTGTTTTTAAAGAGACAGGCTGGGACCACGGAGTGACTAAGCCTCCCCAGAGAATAGAATCTGTCCCACTGTGTGAGGTGGCAATGCATACACACAATGTATACACCTAGGCTTCTTTCCTCACAAAACTGTTACCCAGGAAATAGGCCCTAAATTCCCTTTACAAGAAAAATGGAATGATTTCCGGTCTATTGTATGGGTACCCCAGAGTCTTTTTTCTTTTCCAAATGCCACTTGTAACACTACATCTCAAGTCCACATACAAAGGGCGGGAGATTGATTCATTCAGTAATCTGGCCTCATCTTGGCTCATCTCTGGGTACAATCAGTCTTTCATTCACATAACAGGATCATTTTCTAATAAGGTGCCCATTGAAAGGGGTTTCCCCACAGGGTGGGCCTCTGAGAACTCCTGCTTATGTTAATAGGATGCAGAAGCTGACAGCCCTGAGGTGGAGTGTTTCCCCATGCTGGAGGCCCCTGCACCTTTTTCACTGCTGAGAAGGCTCGATCTACACAGCACAGGCTGGTTGCTGGCAGCAGCCTAAAGGAGAAAAAGACAAGAGACTCTCTAGGACAAGACAGACAGCTGGCAAATTATATCTACGTGTGCTGCTGCCCACGGGGGAGAGCAGGCTTGGCTTCCTAGGGTAATCCATCTTCCTGACACCTCCCTTGCCCAGGAGTTAGTTTTCTCGAGCACACTTTCTGCTCCTGACAAACAGGGCCGAACTGTCCTCACTCTTCCATCCTGCTGACAAGCAGAAAGAGTCACCCCTAGAAGACTTCAGCACATCCCCCTCTCCCGATGCACTGCTATGTATCTACCATCCAATTTATTGATAATTATCAGAGACTGAAGGGACTGCAGCGATAAGATAATAGCATCTGCCTAGAGTTGGATGGAACTTCATCTTAAAGCTTCTTGGGGCCCTTTGCCCCTTCAACCCCACTTTAAATCAAACAAATAGGAAATGCTTTAGGCCAAGAGCATCAGAACAGAATGATGCTCACCCTAGAGAAGCAGGATCCATTAAGTGTTAAATTGTGCTCTAATTAAGCAGGTTTTAGCAGCACAGGACTGTTCCATTGTGCTTAATAGAGACAAGGGAGCACACTCTTGTAGAGGAACTCTTAATGAAAAGGAGGAATAATTCTATATTTAAGATGTTTATTCCTGCAACCCTCATGAAGATGTAGGGAATACACACCATGATGGAAAATTATATTCATCTCAGCCTTACGCCGACTAAAGCTCTTAAAGGCTTGCATGGTTTTGTTTTTGTTTTTGTTTTTTTTATTTTTTTAAGTCTCTACCTTATCTTCTCTGGGATTTAATCTGCTGAACTATGAAAGGGTTGTGGTAGATGATTTCCATGCCCCCGGCTGGAGTAAGAACTCCCTCAGGGATTCTATTTTAAAACTGGCGCACATAACCAGCATTGCTTACTCTGAGGCAAAATGAAAAGCTGAATTTCTTCTGCAAACGAGCAACCCAGAAACACATAAGGAATGTTTCCACTTTCAAATGTCTGAGTTTGAGAGAAGAGCTTTCCAAACTTCACAGGTTTCACACATAAGTGAAACACTCCTGTCTTTGAAGACTTTCATCAGGACCAGGTATATACAGATCAGCTGACCATAGCTAAATGACTTTACCAATGAGCTTACGGTATAAATCCTGCCCAGCTCCTACCCTTAACCCCCAGATACATTTTCAAAGAAAACATGTTTTTAATTTTTTTAAAACTTTCTTTAAAAAACAATGCTTATTTGATTAATATAAATAATATAATCAGGACAACGTATTTCTCACACACATGATAACAAAGTTACAAGCTGTGTAAGTCCCTTGCACATGGTATTTCTACTAGACAGAAGGTTACAAGGATCTGCTGATACATGCCCATTGGTAGTTACACTGGCTGTTATTCTCTGTCAACTCTCTCTTCTAAGACTGTACATCATTTCACTCTCTACTGATACGAGGGAAGATACTATTGGTGGTAAAGGAATTCGGCAGTAAGTGCTTGTCTTAGTGGTGTGTTTGCCTCTTCCTAAGAATAACTAAGTTTGTGAGGACCCATGCACCCTTTCCATGCAAAAGGCCTCAAATGGAGGAAGCTTCATGAGGAAACAAAGACAACTGAGTCTCTAAAAGAGGTAGGCTTACAGCTCAGTGGTTCATGGGAGACTGCACCTTGAAGAACTAGCTGTACAGGTTCTGAGAGTCCCCAGGTACAGTCACTATACGGCACTTTTCGACTAATAGGCATATTAACTAGAAAAGTGGATTGGCGGCAAAATAAAATGGATCTCAATCCCTAGGTATTTCTGAAATGTACAGTTTTGTTTCCCTTAATGTGAAATCCTCTTCGTTTCAATACACTTAAATCATTATTTGAAAAGTGGCCTCCTCGAACTTGCTTAGGGGGAGTTGGATTTTGTTATCTGCTCAACTGATTGATTTAAAATGGGCATAGTCATGCCATTTGTAAGATTGGGTGAAGAGAATTAGAAAGAAGACAGTGAAACTAAGAAGGGGTTCTTACAAATTCACATTTCCATGCTGCTATGTAAGTCTATATGCAATGCCTATATCTCCATCCACAGAGAGCTGCTCACTTAGGTTAAGAAGAAACCCCCTGACAAATAAAAAACCACATACAGAATTATTGTTTTCAACTCCTTTGAGTGACATGTGCTTTGTCAGACACATTCCAAATATAATTAGCTAAAAAAGTTAAGCCATTGACAGATGAAATTCAGGATACAGAATTTTAACAGTAGAACAGGTAGCAAAGGCACATTGATCACAAGAGGATACACATTTATGTAGGAAGATTCTAGAAGGAACACTAGTAATGCCAAGGATCTTCTAAACTGAGTTTTTTTTGTTTGTTTGTTTGTTTGTTTTTTGTTTTAAATAGCCTTCAAGAATCTGGTGTATTTCCAATGAGGACAACAATGCTTAGTATACAGGAGGTGCTCAATAACAATCACTACACAAACCAACTTTTTCCAACTAAGTTCTTAAATATATTCCATTTGATTTTTAAGATGGATATAAGATGAGAAAGTAAGGAAAATATAACTAAACTCTGCATAGGAAAACTAGACAAGAGTAGATACCCATATGGGTGGTAGAATAAGCAGATGTAGATGAAAACTGCATGGGTAGTAAAACCTTTTAACTTAAAAGGCTTGATCAGTACTGTACCAAGGAATAGGGACCTGAGGTAATAGTAAATGATGTTACAAATGCATATGATACCATTGATCACTGGAATAGCATTAAACAAGAAAAACTCACCTTAAAAGTAAACTGGGTTTTGTTGACATTTGCTAACTTTGAAGGCACAATTAGAAGGGAAAGGAGAAAATTATACTCAATGTGCCTAAAGTTAAGGTCAAAATTAGTCCTGAAGATAGGCTAGGGCTACAAAGCAATCTGCCATTATCCTCCAGACTTACAGGAATTTCCCACCTAAGTCTGATGATCCTAACAGCCAATTACCTACATTATGAAGATTTAACCCTATAATTTTCAAATTACATTTTTATAAAGATAGACTTTAACAAAGCCATATAACGCATCTCTCTCGTGACTTGACTTTCTTCTGCTTATGACTGGTGTTTATTCTGTTTTGATACAGTTGGATTTCCTCTTCACAATTTAGTTTTTCCAGTGTCTTAGATGGCGTTTGCATTGCTGTGAAGAGTTACCATGACCAAGACAACTGTTATAAAGAACAACAATTAATTGGGGTTGGCTTACACTTCTAGAGGTTCAGCCAATTATTATCAATACAGGAAACATGGCAGCATCCAGGGAGGCATGATACTGGAGGAACTGAGAGTTCCTCATTGTGTTCCAAAGGCAAACAGGAGAAGACTACTATCTTCCTGGCAGCAGTGAGGGGGGTTTGAAAGACCACCCCCATAGTAACCCACTTCCTCCAACAAGGCAGACATAGAGCTTCCTAAAGATATCAGCATGTTCATCTCACATACAGAAACAACGTAAATTCACAGATGGGATTTGCGATTTCTGATCAGCTGGTCTGAAGAAGAGAGTTCTGGGTTATTTGGGTGGACACAAGGTTACAACACTTTGTAAAAACGAGGAAGAGAGATGAGAAAGTGGCAGGAAGATTGGCATCAGGAATGAGACTGCCAAGACCTTCTTTACAATGGCTGTTCATTAGATTCTCTGGCTCTGGGGTATCTACCTATATCTGGCCTCTAAAATCAACTTCTGGCTACTCTCCATTTACCCCTGTGGAAATTCCTCAGCAGTCAGTGGGCTCAGTGGCAGTTTTCCAGATCTACTGTAACAAAGAGCAATTAGCTGGGTGATTTAAACCGAGACATCGGGTCAATTTTCTCCATATTTTGAAGGTATACTCATACACAATCTTTGGCAAGTCCCTGGAATTCTTGGTACTCTTGGAATTGTTCCTGCATAACTCCTAAGGTTTTCATTCATCATCACAAGCTGTCTTCAGTCTGTGAGGGCATGAGTTTGTCCTCTGTGTATGTGCTCCTTGACTTTTGTTATAGAAACACAGTTATCTGCACTCAGTATGCCATCAACTTTACTGATATCCCGAACAAGGTCTCATACAGAAATTTTGCTTGTTTTGGTTTTGGTTTGTTTGGTTTGATTTTTTAGGTGGGGAGCTGTATTAGAACCCTAACATCTTGTAATTCTGAACATTTATTTGCTATCTTCTCAGGTAAGTGATTCTCCCCATTCATAACTACATTGATAACCCCATCCTGATAGCCAAGCAAGAAAACTCTGGAATATCACATGTAGGAAATGCACATAAACTCATAACTGATGTTTTAATTATGATTTATCATTAAAGTGACAAACTTGCTTCATATTAGCAATGGTAACACACAGTTCATTATTTTCATTTTTCTGTAGTGAGATCCACTGGAAAGAAAGTAGAAAAAAGTACATTTTTCAAAATGGTACAATCAGGGAACCAAATCAGTGTAATTATTTTTTGGTATCTAGTCTCTGTATCTGGGTCTTTTATAATCATAATAGAAAAAAAGCATGTCTCTCATCCCTGATGTTTAAAGGAGACTCATTTTAAGAGTTGAAAGGTCTCAGTAGGGTCTACAGAGACTATCAGTGCCATGGTGTCTTTACATCTTCTCTCTCTAAGGCATCCCATTGCTTATGGCCTTATTATTTTCTTTAACTCAGGGATAAAATAAAAGAGAAATGAAAAAACAAAATGTGGCTATATCATTTCTCTTCTGTTCCCATTCACAAAACACTCATTTGTATTTGTGTGTACTAAAGTTATATAGCATAGTTTGTTTCAGAAACACAATTATATAAAATAAAATTCATATGAATAGTTCAAAATTATGCTTTTCATGGCTTTGAGAAACCACTTCATTAGAACACCAAAATATCCCCTTGCTTTATTACTGCCATGCCTGGTGGAGACACCCATAAAGAGTTAAATGCTAATTAAATGTATGCATAGCAGTCATAAGTTTGATCACTGAAGGAGGAAGGGAGTCACTTGCCATTCGGTCAGGAACACCATCAGCTCATACGCATTTGAGTAAAGGATGTTCTTTTGTTTTACGTTTCTTATAGGGAATGTGATTCAGAAACTTGACAGTACTATAAAAAGCATTCATTTGCCCGTAGAGATGAATAACAACTTTTGAAATAATCAAAAGAATTCTTCAAAAGGAAGACAATGGTAAATTTCTTTTAAAAAAATAATAGAATATGAGTATATTTAAATCTTAGAAATGTCCAGCAAGGACTTGCCCCTGAACACAGTAACAGTGTTGAACCCTTCACATGGAACAAAGGATTTAATAATAGAGTCAGGCAGGAGTAACCGTTGTTGTCCGTAGCTCTAAGTTATAGTACAATATATGCATTATGTATTTGGTTTCTGTGTCTCCTTAACAAAGACAAAATGTAATTAAAAATAAATGAAAACAAGACACACCACCACCTCTAAAACATATTTAAAAACAGTCTTAACAGAAATTTTATAGCTCTAAGATCCTACCCTTAAAAGTCAGGAAGAGCACAAGTGAAAGAATTAACTTTGTAACTGAAGAATCTAGGAAAAAAAAAAACAAGCACAAATTGAACCCAACTCTACTAGATTACAAGAACTATAAAAAAACAATAATTTAAAAAACCTAGACTAGAAAATAGTGAAATAGAAATGATGGAAACAAAACAAAGAATCAGCAAACCTGAGAGCTAGTTCTTTGAATATGATTGACAAGACTCTTGGCCCAATTAACCCAATAAAGAAAGAAATGAACTAAATTAATAGAATCAGAAATGAACAGGTATGGAACTAAATACAACTTTCCTGGCTTTAACTTTGAGTTCTCTCGGATTCTATTTCATTTCATTTTACTGGAATGCCTGTACCAGAGGAAATCTTGGCAGCCCAGTCTTCTAGAGCAGACAAAACCAGGAAGAGAGAAGACAATGTACTTTCTAAATAATGTTACTAAAAATTTGGTCCTTCCTTTGTAAACTCTTCAATTAAAAGAGAATTGTTAGCTATTAAAATAACGGAAGTACAATACAAAAATTGGAAGAAATATTTATGAAGACATGGCTGATAATGGATGCTTCGCCAAATATCCAAAGATTTCCTACCATTTAACAAGACAACAACTCAATTTGAAAATAGGCAAAAATCCAAAGAAGCATTCCATCAAATAAGATACACAGGTATCAAAATAAGCATGTAATTTAAATTATCCTGGTTGTATATATTATTAATATACTTGGGAAATAAAAGTTAAACCGATAATGAAATCCCTCTCCATGCCTATTCAAACTGATAAAATCCAGAACACTGTTAACACTGAAGCTGGTAAGGGCAAGGGAAAATTTATTATCCAGTTTCAGAGAATCCAAAAGAATACAGCTGCTTTGAAAGACAGTTAAGCAGTATATATCACTCTAGAAATTATATTCATTTTTAGTTATTCAACAGAGTTTTTTTGTAATTTGTAATTTTTAGAACCCAGAAGCAATTAAGATATCCTTTAGAAGGTAAAGAGACTTTAAACAACCTGTGGTACAATGCCACACTGGAATATTATTCAGCACCCAAAGAGTGATTAAGATAGGACAAGACAGGGAGGGAAGACTAAATGGATGTTGCAAAGTTAAAGAAGCCAATATAATGAAGCTATGCATATGCTAATATTCTAACTAAGTAATAGTCTAGAAAAGGAGAAAAAAATCTATGGCGACAGTAAAAAGATTAGTTACTGCCCAGGACTGAGAATGTGGAATGGTAAACAGACAGTAGAGGAGGCTTTTAAACCTAGGAAGCTCTTAAGAACCATATTAGGGTACTGGATATATGTCATTTTCCATACCTATAGAACATAGACTACATGAGTTCCTAGAAGGATAATATACAGTCAAGACTGAATTGTAGAGCAATCCAGCTGTGGTATGAGATGTTACTATTGCCAGAGAACACTGCAAGAATCGGGAGATGTTCTAGGGGAACACTCTGCCCTTGTACTTCAGCTCCTCGTGTCTCTAAATCTGCTTCGAAAAGGAGCCTATTAAAAAAGGAGTGAGAAGGGGAAAAAAAACCTCTCTGTGGTGAGCAAAATATTATCTGCCTGGGAAGCCTCTCTTTTTTAAAGTCAACCAAGTGTCAAAGGAAGATTTCTTTGAGACTGGCCACATTCATTAAACTGGAAAACAGGCAGTAATTTCAGCTTATGGGAGTGAAACTAAGAAATAAAGACACCAAGAAGTTATCTAGTTGAACATGAATGGTGGAGTATTCAGGCTTGGAACTGAACAATATCTTCCAAGGCAAGGAGGCCTCACTGACTTACTTAAAGCCAGCCTTCCCTTGTACATAGCCTGTAAAACAGTTCCTCACATCATCCTAATGCGGAAGAGGATGGAAATTTGCATTCCTCTTAATACCAGTGCTTCTCAAGGGTAGTGCTATGAAATGATATTTACCTTGTTTTTCTTTATGTGCTCCATTTTCATAGGAAAACAGTCGAACCTGCATCGTAATATATGTTTAAATGGTTCAAATTGCAACTTGATCTTGGAACCACACTGTTCCATTGTATAGGTGTTCCAGTCACTATAATATAACTCTATCTGGCCATCAAATTGAGAAATAAAAGTAACAATTGAGGGGCCTGTCAGATGAGTAAGTGTTTAAGAGGACCGGCCACTCTTCCAGAGGACCTGGTGTTTCAGTTCCTAGCGTCCACATGGAAACTTGCAATCGTTGGCAACTTCAGTCCCAGGAGACCTTATGTCCTCTTCCAGCCTTCTTGGGTATTTCACAGTCATATGTACATTTTTAAAAATTGTTAAATGACTAGAGAAAACCAATCCATTGTTACTTTTGACATTTCAGAAAAGCAAAACTATAGGGATCATAGAAGTATTAAAGATGGCAGGGGATTTAGGGAATGGAAAGTGGAAAGAACATTCTCCCTTAGAAGATGAAGGCCAATATGTGGTTCCTCTTCTGTTGGAGATCCTCAGCTAGCAAGACTCATGACCTATCATAGTGCCAGTCAGGAAAGAGCTTGGAAAAATAATAGATACAAATTCCAGTCACCTCTCTACTTAATGAGCTTGTTGCCAATGACAGAACAAGAACCCACACACACACACAACCCCCTCCCCGGGCTTTATTGACATTGTTGATAGCTTGACCATTCCAATATTATTTGTTGAGGGCTCACTGTGGAAATTTTACTTATATTGGTGCACGTTTTATGAATAGATTTCATTTATTGTTTTTTTTATTAACTTGAATATTTCTTGATTTCATTTATTGTTAATAACACTGTATGATTCTCTGGAAACACTAAGCATATGTATTTTTCCTTATCTCCATATCTTACTAAGGGGACTGTAGTAGCTTTTCACTCTTCTGAACCCATGCATGAGATAGAATCACTGGAAGTCTCACAAATGATGGCTCCCAACGCCTTCTCCTACCTAACAACTCTTACTCTCCACACTGCAGATCCCTTCCAGGATCCTGGAGGGATTTTTCCTGTAATTTTATTACTTTTAATTTGCTGTAATTTAAAATTTTTAAACAATCTGAGGTAAATTTCATTATACAGCCTTTGTGCTATCCATCTCTCTGGGGTCCGCAATGTTACTCAGCTGACAGAATGCTTACATAGCATGTTTAACTCCCTTGCATCCGTCACCCATACCATATAAACTGGGTGTGGTACTGAGTTCTCCATTGGGCAGACGGAGGCAGGAAGACCAGAAGTTCAAGATGATCTTCAGCTACCTACTGAGTTCAAGGCCAGCTGAGCCCTCATCATAGAAACAAACAACCCCTCCCCCAGTCTCTCTGCATAGCTTTCTGTCATTTTTGTCTCAGCGACCCCCAACCCCCATGTTATACAACATAAAGTGTTTCTCAACAATACTCTTTTGCGCCAAGTTTTTTAATTCCAGTTTCTATCAGAAGAAGCTGATATTGTCTCCTTGCCCCTAACTTATTCCCTTCATCTCCCGCAAAGGCAAAGTAAGGTTGCCTCATTCATTACTGTATCTTCCATGAAAAGCACATGGTCTGGAAATAGTGTCATACTCAGGAAAAGTTTACTGAATAGAAACAGAAGATGTTTGATCCCATAGCTATTTTAGAAAACAGACATTTTATTCTCTTCAGATTTCTGGAGTCACAGGTATAGAAACATTGTTAAAAGTCACTTGTTTACTAAATGGCTACAGAGCTAGCATTCCAAAAACCAGGCCCAGCTACAGAGTCCAGCAGATGAATTAAGCTAAAGAAGCCATGTTTATTGGGGGGATTACTGGGAAATATTTAGGGTTTAGCACATTCTAATATCTAGATGAAACATAAAGGAAAGACATCAAGGAATTTTACAAGTTAAAAAATAAAGCGACTATGAAGTCAATGTTATTAATATAAAAGAAAAAAGCTTTTTTCCTTTGTGCTTTGAACATTGTCATGGTAATGGGTCCATAGGCAAACATGTGAACTATGAATCCAGACTCCAGGGCATAATAATCTGTCAAAGAATAAGAGACAAATGACTACCATAGTCGTTAAAATCTTGAATCCTACCTATAATTGTCTATGACTATAAATAACAGGATTTAATACTATTTCATATTACATGTGAAGGGGCTCAAAAACATTAGAATCACAGCAGAAGATTTTTATATTGATGCCTGGTCTGCATATCAGATCAATTTGATCAATATTTTGAGAGAAGAAGCAGAACACCATGATTTTTCTGTTATTGTAGCGCTGTGAGTAACTGTATTATTCAAGAAGGCTTGAGAGCCTTGGTGTATCATTTATGAGTGCTTCTCCTATCTAAGCATGTTTGGTTCCTGATTATACATTAATCTCTGTTGCTCAAATGTTCCCACTGGGTTCTTGCTTTCTCTTCTCTCATGTTCCAATACAATTTATCAAACAATGGTTATTATTAAATGGCCTACACAAATGAAGATATAGTACTGTTAATTGGTTCCTATATATTTGTTTATAGCTTTTTATGATTAGCATTGGGAATGTGTTTTAAATATGGAGTACTTTAAAGGGATGCATTTTATGTTAGCATTATGAAGTGACCAAGCAGCAGAATTCTTTCATTTTATTGAAAACAGAACTTTTTCATACAATATAGTCTGATTATGGTTTCCTTTCTTCCCAACTCTCCCCCTCCAGATTCTCCACCTCCCACGCACCCAAATCCGCACCCTTTCTTTCTCCCTCATTAGAATACAAACAGGCAGCTAAAAATAAAATAAGATAAAGAAAAATAAGCCAGAATAGAACAAAACAAACAGAAAAATAAAAGAACCAAAGAAACAGATGTTGAAACACACACATTTGCACACAGAGAAAACCTAAAAAACGAAATCAGAAATGATATTATATAAGCAAAAGATCTGTAAGTTAAAAAAAACCCAAATTAAACAAACCCAATTAAAACAAATGAATAAGACACATTAAGTATCCTCTCTCTGTGTCTCTGTCTCTGTCTCTGTCTCTGTCTCTCTTTCTCTCTCTCTCTCTCTCTCTCTCTGTCTCTCTCTCTCTCTCACACACACACACACACACACACACGAACACGCACACACCAACATCCCAAAACACCACTGAATTCCTTTTGTATTGGTCATCTACTGCTAAGCATGGGACCTGCCCTTAAGAGTGGTTTGTTTTCTCAGAAAGACTTCACTGGACAAAAACGTGATTTTTCATTTGTGAGCTCCTATCAGTTGGAACTAGCTTCTGGGTTAGGGCTTGTGACAACTTCCTCTTTCAAAACTGGGATGTTATTTGGCCCAGTCCTGTGCATGCTGCCTCTGTCTTTGTGAGTTCATATTTGTGTCATATCTGTTGTGTCTAGGAGCCCTTGTTTCTTTGGTGTCATCCATGGCTACAATTCTTAATAAAACATAAAGGCAAGGCAACAATCACTATTTTTTGATATGATAGTGGTAGAGAACCATATTTTAAAAAGTAGGCATCACATTTTTCATAGAAAAGATGAAAATCTTTCATTACTGTTGTGTAATGTGATCTAGTCTCTTTCCTATAAAGATTGGAGTGTGTAATATTCTCTTTCCTTAACCTGGTTGGCCTAAGTCAATCATGTGCAACCACTGAAAAGTGGGTGTATCCCTGGCATGCTGGAATCTGGATCAGAGAAGGCAGCGTCTCCTATCTGAAGACCCCTTCTTACAGTTCCTCTCTCTCAGAGTTGCACCCACCATGCATAGAAAACTTGAGCCACGAGGAAATGATGCATAGCTGGTCTGAGCTAAGCTCAGTTTTCAAATCATCCCAACCTGTGTTCCAGTTGTTTGAATAAAAAGGTCCCTAGGTAATTTAAGTCTGATTACCCTAAGCTCTTCAAGTCTTCATAATTGAATCGCTATAAATAGGATAACAAAGACAATCCAACCCTCTTATACCCTATCCAAACACCTATTCCACAGAATCCATGATACTACAAAAGCTCTTTACATTTAAGACAGTGAAGGGGACTGGTTAGCTCTCTAGAGCACAAATACCAGAATTGTTCCAGGAGACTCACCCTGGAAAAACACAGACCTCAGATTTATTCTTTCAATGTTTCTTTTTTTTTCCTCTCTTTTTTCATTACTTCTATTTTTTTTTTCTTTTTTTTTTTTCCGGAGCTGGGGACCGAACCCAGGGCCTTGCGCTTGCTAGGCAAGCGCTCTACCACTGAGCTAAATCCCCAACCCCCCAACTTCTATTTTTTTAAAGTGCAGTCATCACCTCTCCCCTGGTCTACCCTCCCACAGTTCCTCATCCCATTCCTCCTCCCTCCTCTCTCCAAGAGAATGCCCCCACCCCTCCACTCCCCTGACCCCTGCCAGGCTTAAATGGCCTTGTGAGCAACCATCAAATGAGCCATCTTTCTTTCACATGCCTGTGGAAGCCTTTTCAGCTGACTATAGATGTTCTCCACAGTGCTACCTTTCCTATGGGCTGGAAGATGGGAGAATTCAAACCATATCAGGGCAATGAATCTGACTACTTTCCTAACCAGAATTGTTTTCCCTTTATTAAACCCTCAGGCTACCTCCCCCGCACCCCCAAAAACCCCAGATGATCTGACAGAGTTCTCCATAAGGTATATTTAGTTATACACCTACAAAGTTAAGCAATATTGCTTTTCTCTTATCATTTTTATGATATTAATTGACTTAGAAATAAAAGCACATCTTGATGACTGAACCCTTAAATTCAAAGATTTTTTTTCCCCCAGAATTGAACATGCTGTACAGATGCACAAACACTTTACCCATGATAATTATAAGGGTCAGACTTCTGTCCTAGAACCAATGCTATCATATGGGGGGAAAAAGATCTGAGAAAGCACTGAGAAACACCAGGCCCATGGGCTCTGATGATACCATTGCAAGCATCTCTGTTTAAGCAATCTCTTTGGTTTGTCACTGAGTCTTTTCATTTAATTTAATGACTGACAATGACATTATCAATATCTTACGCTAAAACATAAATTATAAGCCCAGTGTGATGATGCAGACCAGGATCACTGGTTCAGGTCAGCACTGGCTATAGAATAAGTTCCATGTCAGCCTGGGTTACAGGAAATTGGCTCAGAGGACACAAGTCCAATCTAGGAGTGGTTAAATGTGCTTTTAATATTAGCACAAGTTCAAGACCTGTCTGAACAACACATAGATTCTATCTAAATAAACTAATAAATGAATAAAGAAAATTGTATTGTAGTTTTACTATACGATTTTCTGACTCTTTAAACTCATGTTAATTCTATAAATGTGATAGATTGAACCAACTAATAGAGAAACAGCTCCACAATGCATACAAAAAGGAATCTAGGCTGAGTCTACTCCTGAGGAAAGCCCACCTATAGACAGGACAAGAAGCATACCCACTTTTCATCTCCTTTGCTGAAAAGATGATGGTTTTTGTTTTGTTTATTTTTCTTTTAAGACTAGGGGAAGAATAGTGGGAGGAAGGGAAAAGATGGGATATTTGTGAGACAATGTTTTTGTGTTTCTACAGAGTCAAAGCGTCTGGTAGTTACTGTAAAATTACACTTCCAACCTGATTTTTTTTAAAAAAAATGTGTAATTTTCACATGAACTAAGAAGCTAATTTACTAAACAACAAGCAAACTTTGGAAACTATACTGAACATATGCAATGAAAAGAGGATAGCCCACCCAGTACTTTCCAAAGTATAGTCTATGGCCTTCAATTTGCTCCTAAAAACATTCCATTGTCAAATGAATATGAGTTCATATTTCATGCCTTTCTTAGGGATTTATATGAGATTCCTCTGTGTCTATGTATATATGTAAATATACATGTGCACGCATCCCTATATGTGAGTATGGGTATGCCCATGTGAAAATAAGAGACTACTACTGTCTTGAGTGTTTTTCCTTGCTACCTTCTACATTGTTTGAGGCAGAGTTTCTTCTTATTTGTTTTATCACTGCATACAGAAAATTTAGTTATCCTGAAAGATTCTGGGGACCATTCTGTTTCTTTCCATGGAAATGCTAAGATGACAGATATATGCTTTTTATGTCTATCCTGAGGATTTGAACCTAGGCCTTCACACTTGCACACCAAGCATTTCATCCATCTGGCCACCTTTACTATACCATCACATGAGTATTTTATTCATTTGTTTTGAAGATATATTTATTTTCTGTTCTACATGTATAAGTGTTTTGCCAGCATGTGCACTGTCTATGCACCATAGATAAACAATGCCCAGGAAAGTCACAATATGATACTGAATCCCTTGGAACTAGAATTACAGCCAGGTGTGAGCCACCAGGTGGGTGTTAGGAAATGCACACGTGCATTCATGCATCTGCCTTTCTTTGAGGCAAATAGAGAAAGACAGGTAAGCTGTTATGCATTATTGTAACCATCTAGTGAAAAAGAACTGACTGAACTTAAAATAACATGCATCACGCAGGTTTATGAATATGCCTTACTTCTGTAAGGGACTTCCCAAAGCAGATGAAAACAGAAAGAAAGAAGGCAGTCGTCAAGACATTTCTCAGATCCTTCGTGTCTCTGTTTGCTTCACCCCTCATCCACCTTCTCGGTCCTTCTTTCAAGCCCAGTCAAGCCAACAAGCTAACCTGCAAGCAGATTAGCCTAAGCACACCAAGGATCAGAGGCCAAAACTCTGTCCTGAGAATACATCGGTACTTCTTTTTGTACAAAGGGATAAATCATTTCACTGTCTCTTTCCAAAGAAGCCTAGAAAGAAAATCATGGGTCCGGGGATTTGTCCTTTAGATAGTTATAGAAGGTGGCAGAAATGCCAAGCAGAAGAACCCTGCTAAGTGACACTGCCTTCTAAGCATGAGGGTAACTCTCAGCCTCTGTCCATTGTGCTGCCAGCGACTGAGTCCCAGGAGTAACAGACAGCAACAGGGCAACTAGTAAGCATCTTCCCTTTGCCACACATTACTGCCAGGCAAAGGAAATTACCCGTTAGGTCAAGGCTGGGAAAAATAAATTAAAGGAAAAGGAAAATACCAAACCACCACCTACAGAAATAAAATAAAGCAAAAATCCGTTTCTGGCCAAGTCTAGCCTCAAGTGTTCTGAAACTTTAATGCCTAGAGAATTTAATGACTGGACAAGATCGGTGAAAGGGTGAGGCTGTGCTCTCCCTGTGGATGTCCTTAAAGGGGAGTATCTAGATCTGTATGATAATGATGGGGTTCAAAAGAACCATTTTTCAGGACTGCTGTTTGCATTTGAAGGTGATGAAGTCAAATGTCTAGAACTCCTCTGGCAAAGTCTTTGGAATTTATGAAAAAATAAGTCTAAGACTCAGGAAAGGAGGATTTTAGAGTCAGCATGACACGATGCTTGTCAGGGTGAGCTTTACCTATAGATGGAACTGCAATTAAACCTGAACCCTTCTGGGAAGAAGTTATACAACTTTGGAAAAAGAATTCAGTGTTTGAGATAGCAGAAGAACCCCACTTTCTCCACCATGTTGTAGAGCAAGTACTGTAATTAAATAATTTTTATACCATGATGCTCTATTAAGAGTGAATTAATCCAAACCATAAAAATAAATATACTAAAAATGGTGATGATTGGTGGCAAATAAAGACATGATGATGATGATGATGACGACGATGACGACGACGATGATGCAATATGGTGCTACTTCTGATTTGCTTGATGTTTTACATGAAAATTAACTTAGTGTTAAGCTTTGATGACAAGAGTGACTAACAAAGTTTTTAATTTAAATTGTTTCTACTTAGGGAATTCTTGTGTAGATTTCCTTTTAGCTTTGCCAATGTCTCTATGGCAATGCCCTTTAGCTCAAAAAAAAATTCTCAACTTTAAAAATCAACATTAACAACTATTGAAAAACAAATGCTATTTGATAAGTGGGTTGAATTGAGCAGCAACATCCAGACACAGCATGCAATTTTGTTTCCAACTTAATGAGGTATTAAAAGGTATAGCACACTTAAAAGGTATGCTGTTTCCAAAAACAATAGGAATTATATGATCTAACAGCTTATTCACTATTCTCCTGGCATTACTGGTTCCTCAAATCGACAATAGTCAAGTAGGTGTTAAGGAAGGATTTTCCTTCTAACCTTTGAAGCATAAAAAGGTCAATGCTGACATAATCAAAAAATGCCTAAATATTTAGCAAGCATGAAGGTTAGGTCTCTGACTTAGAGTTGCTGTTGCTGTGATGTATGACCAAAGTAACATGGGAAGGAAAGGTTTTACTTGGGTCACACTTGGAAGTCAGGATAAGAACCCGAACATGGAAGGAATCCCAAGGCAGGAGTAGATGTACAGCGCATGGAGGACGACCCCTTCCTTGCCTGCTCTCTAAGGCTTAGGCAGCCGGCTTTCTCATAGAGCCCAGGAACAGCAGTTCCCAGGTTTGCCTGTAGCCAATCATATGGAGGCATTTTCTCAACTGTTGCTCCCTCTTCTCAGATGACTCCAGCTTGTGTCAAGTTGACATAAAACTAGCCAGCCCAGTCTCCATTGAGAATGCTGTTCAGGGAGCAGAATGGGACGCCACCTGCCAAAGAGCCGCCAGAAGGAAGCAGGCGGCAAAGTTAAAAGCAACGCTGTGTGTGGCTCTGGACCAAGTCTCAGTCGTGTCGTGTTTTGAGGATGGTACAAGAGACAGTGCTTTCTAAGGAGACAGCTAGAAAGGAACCTGGACACGTGCCTTTTATTTCTTTCCCGGTGCATAAATATCCCCACCTGTGCCTGAAGGAGGAAACAGGAGGGCAGTACCCAGGGAGCCTCTCTTCAGTATCTACCTAACAGCTGCTAGTTTTCACAGAACCACTGGAGGCAGCCTGCAAGAAGTCCTGAGCAATCTGGAATTGATGGGGAGTTAAAACATGAAAATAGTCACACTTCAACATTTGTCTTTACATGGAAAGCCAGATAGTGACAAATCCATTCTTCCTATGCCAAACTTTTGATGCCAGAGATTTGGGACAGGCCACCCTTTGCTTTTATACACGTTTCTTAGCTCAAAACTACCTATTTTTGATAAGATATAGGCATCTTGAGTTTATTTTTCTCATTGAAACTCAGAATTTCTCATAAAGTCTATCCCTTCCCTTGATAGTTGTATGTGTTGGATAAAGTATGTGTTGGGAAAGAGAGGGGTATAAAGGGAGAAAGTGAAACAAAGAAAGGCAAAAGGCAAACAAGTCTGGGGAGAATAACCAGCATACCATGCCAGGAGTGAAAGTAGGAGCTAAAGTGATCCACTTCTTTTTATCACACAATATCTGCACCTGATGGGAGCCCTTGTAATACAATTTGTTTTCTGTGTATCTTTTTACTCACATATTAATGCTACAAATCTTACTTGTGAGTGGGAGGAGGTGGCAAGCATGGGCCACACAGGGCCACGCTGGAGCCAGCTAATGCTACTTCCTAAGAGCTGTTTGATTGTGCATTCTGCTTCCCAACTGGTGCCATAGTGGTAACTCAAAATTAGCATCAAAGAGAGAATTTATGTCACAGAAATCAGCAAATATCTCAAGGCAAAGCTTTCCCCGCAGAAAGGTAATGATTAAATAAACTAGCAGCCCACTGGACACTAAGAGCCTACTAAACTCACACACCAATCATGACTGAGCATCTACTGAGTACTAAGTACTTTGCAGCTGTGTCATATTTAACCCTAATGACTGGACTGTCCTTAAGAACGAGATTAGCACTCCTTCTTTATAATTGCTACACAGGAAGACCACAAACTCTATCTATCATTAACACTACAGGGTACCATCATCTGAAGTTACTGGATTATGGAACCTGGAGGGAGACAAAAATGCTGTCATAGGCAATCTTGGCATCAATATGTTAATTGGCAGCAAACATCGAAACTAAAATAGAAAGATGTGTCATGGATATTTGCAGACTCTTGGGATGGGATACATGTTTAGCAATATGCTTCAGGAATCTGTATACTCTACGTCCATACACACTCTACATATCACTCAAATAAAGACACAAGAGGCATCTTTACTAAATCTATTAATAAAAAAAAACCTGAGAGGGGGGTACTATACAAATTTGTTTGTCTATTATATACATTTGAGTAAACTATCAAATATCTTTATAGAATAAGCAATTGTAATACATCCCATTAATCAACACAAATATTATCTGTATCAGATAGAGTGAATAATATTAATGTCAAGGGGAAAATGCTTTTTATATAAGCTAGAAGGCTGATCGCAGTTCCTGGTTCTTTCTCTATTGATTCCCATCAGAGGAAAGAGAAGGTGGAGAAGTCAAGCTAGTAAAAGCTAATTAAGTTAGTCCTATCCCTAAAAATCACTCAAGCAGGGGGGTGAGGGGGGAGGTCCAAAGGCTTCTGTTGTGGAGAAAGGTAAACTACAAAGGATTTAGAACTAAGCTCAAATCCTGGCTTGGTTGGTTACTAACCATATAATCTCAGGCAATTCTCAAAAGTTTTCTCATGAACTAGGTGAACATGATAACAGTCCCCATGTCAACAAGTTTTTGTATTGAGAAAACTAGAGCTAAGCTTTAAATGCTGAAACAGTGATTAGCAAAGGGTCGCTGCTAAACAACTATTCACGTTTGCTATGCTTTTTACCGAATTTCTGTTGACAGTTAAAAAAAGAAGCTTCATCAACTTCAGTAGTCTGTGGGTTTTGTGTTTGCTTAATTTCCCACTGGAACACAGTGCCGAACTCTTGATAGGCTCATAACAAATGCTTGTTGCTATAACAGTCCTCACTGCTCTTCTGTAGTGTCATTAAAACTGGAAGAATAAAGGATGACCCAGATTCCAGAAAAGGGACATGGCTTACCAAATGCAGAGCTTAGAACATTTCTGCATATATTAAAAGAAATAAAGTATCGTCCTTCAGATGATCAGCTTTGATAAGTTGGCTTTGATTTCAAATATTAGTAAATTTTGGTTAATGCTTTCCTTCAAATAAAAGTCGAGGTGACACGTAGTACTCATCACTGAGAAGAAGAGACAAAGGCTTATCTTCTCTTGGTGTGTGTTTTACTACTACTATGAATAAGACTATGACTACTACTACTACTACTACTACTACTACTGTGACTACTACTACTACTATGACTACAACTACGACTACTAGTAGTGTTTAAATTTGGTATGGGCCTAGTAGTTTTGGTTAATATGCTCATGATGCAAAGGAGGCACAAAGAATTGTTCCTAAAGGATCCATGATAATTTCATTCTAGCCTGTCTACCTAAGGCAAAACTGATTCCAAGACTGCTCACTGATACAAACTGATGGCTTCATTAAAATTCTTCCCCAAACAAACTGATGTTGAACCGGTTGTAACTATTATTATAGACAGAAACTCCCCTGGAGATAGAAAACTATTTTCAGTGTTATTTAGCTCAAAGAATAGATGATTGATTATGAAAAATCATGCGTGATAACTAATTCAGAAGATGAAGGCCTATTTATTGGGAGATAGTTACCCTATGTTTGTCGTGTCCCTTGAGAATAAACAAAGAAAATTACCCCTTCCATGAGAGCAATGCATAATTAATTGGTGAAGAACTTGTTGGGTAACAAATGATACAAATTATCGGGCCACGTAATCAGGAGACAGAGTGTGAATTCTTGTTATCGCTGGGTTGTAACATTGAGAATGGTGTTTTCTATGTGTATACGGAAGGAAGAGTACTGAACAGCGATCTAACTCACTCCTTCCCAGTGTTGTCACTCTACAGATGAGTATAGCATCTCTGGGGAAAGTACATTTCACATCTTCTTTGGTTCTTCCTCACAAATGGTCTGTTTTCGTCCCTATTCTCAACATGATTCCCAGAACCTCCATGGCTTCTATGACACTTGCTGCATTTAATAGTGTCTGAGTCCTCCGGTTCTGCTAACTTTGGCTTCTCCACGCTATCTACGGCTAGCTGCTTATAATAGAAATGCCAAACCGTAAACACCATTATTGATTTGGAAAGTAACATCTTTTCACAGGCATGGAACTATTATCTTTAAGTGGATAATGGAGGCGTCACAATGTCACCTGAGTCGCCATGCTTAAACCCTTGTTCTGAGTATCATATGGGCTACTGTGTAGTCCCACTGAGTGTTCTCATAGTGATCCAAGCATCAAAGTTATTGCCTTCTTCTCTTCCCACTGACTTAAAAAATTATGGATACCCCCAATCTTTAGATGTGCCAACCTTCAAAATGTACCTGTTTTGCCCTTCTCTGGATTTAGGCAACTCCTTCACTAGTTGGTTACTTACCAATTCATGCTTTCATATTTTGCTCTCCTATTATCAAGCATTTGCCATGTATGCTGAATTTTATTCTTCTAATTTAGCTTCCAAGATCTTTCACAAGCTGGCTGCTAGTCAGTTATCTGCCATTTGAAGTCATTCTACATGGACCAAATGGACACACTCTTATGGACTGCCTTTGACCCTTTGTTTAAACTCAGCCCAGCTGTCAGTGCCCATGTGGATTGTATACACTAGTATTCAAAAATCTAATTTCTGACTATTTACTTGAACAACCACAGTAAATAGCAGTTGTATTTTTCATCCACTCTTCTATTAATTTTGCTAACAGACATCACCTTAAACTATCACTTGACCATATGATTTTTAAAAGACTTTCAAATGATTACATATGATTACTGCTTTATAATATTATGCCATTGTGTTTTCTTTAAAGAGCAACGCAAATAAATATTGATCATAGTTAATCTTTCTTATTTTTTTAAAGATTTATTCATTTATTATATATAAGTACACTGTAGCTGTCTTCAGATACACAAGAAGAGGGCATCAGATCTCTTTACAGATGGTTGTGAGCCACCATGTGGTTGCTGGGAATTGAACTCAGAACCTCTGGAAGAGCAGTCAGGGCTCTTAACCACTGAGCCATCTCTCAGCCCAATCTTTCTTATTTTTACTTTTGAGTGATGCTTCTTTTTCTGTTTTGGGACAGATACAAATAAAGTCCAGCACACTTAGTTGTTTATCTACACCAGATTAGAAGTATCCAATCATATTCCTCATAGGTCCATTTACCAAGTGATATAAAATGTAAAGGAATGAGAGAGTAAAAAATTAGTTAATATAGAAGAGATAGAAGAAGTAGACAGAAAATGAAGATAAAAAAGAAAGAAAGAAAAGAAACAAGATAAAGTAGTCCCAATATTTTGTTTCATTTAAATTTGACAACTCAGAAATTAGCCACGTGCCATCTCACAGATTAAGTCTAATTTTGGAGAATCAGTCAAGAACGTGAGAACTCACCTTGGTTACTCTATGGGAACTCTTCCTCAGTTTTATACTTCCTAAGTTAATACAGTTAACACCTTCATTGATTCAATGAAACAAGCCCCTGTCTCACTCCACTGGCCTATTTGAATGGAGTCAACTGACATTCAGTTTCTGTGCATCAGATTTGGATTTCCTCCTATTAATTTTAAGGGCATTGCCTCATTAGCTGACTTAACTCTAGCTTTAAATTTCTCTTTCTTTAGCAGTGAATAAAAATCATAACTTATCTTTCAGCCATGACTCTGTTGTCTACTGAAGCAAATTATATCATTCTCACTAAATCTATCAAATCCAAATACTAAAAATAATTCGGTCCTGCTGGCATAAACAAATTCATCTTTAATACACAGAACATCATAACAGATTGTCCTTGGCTGTTCACTATACTGTATGTTCTGACACTTGTTGGTGTATTTACAGGGTTTCTACTAAAAAAAGAATTGATCAAGGGAAAACAACCAAGTTCAGAATGTTTTAAATCTACATTACATACTGTCAAAATAACTTTTAAATATATGTGAAAGAGTATTTGCAATTCAAAGCAAGAATCCATAGGGGGAAATAAAGAATGCCATATAAATCATGTTAGAATGAAGTTATTTGGATCATCCATATTCTACCATACTCACTGAAGACTGCATGGCCAGGTGAAGGAAGAGTTTCCCATTCCCAGAAATTGCCCTGATAATGAAAAATGGTCTTCAGAAAGAAAATGATAGAGGCTGAGCACTAAACCTTAGTGAGAAATGGGATCATTCAATAAAAGATGACAAATGTCCTTCTGATTTCAGTGTAATCATTCTGAGATCCTAATAAGGACACTGTGACCAAATAATTAATGTATGATTATTAAGAACCTATTATGTAAATGGCAATGTCTTGGCTTCTCAGGGAACATGAAGGAACAACTTAATATTTTTATTAATTTTTTTGTCTCTTAGGAAGTATATTTTCTTAGACACTGTTCTGTTGCTGTGAAGAGACACCATGACGAAGGTGATTCTTAATAGCAAAAAATGCACTTAATTGGGACTTGCTTACAATTTTGGAGGTTATCTATTATCATCCTGGCAGGGAACATGGAATCAGGCAAGCATGCTACTGGGAAAGTATCTGATAGCTACATCCTGATCCATAAGCAGCGAGAGACACTGGACCTATCAGGGGCTTTTGAAACCTCAAAGCTTACCCCCCAGTAACATCCTTCCTCCAATAAGACCACATCTACTTAAATGAGGTTACACCTTCAGTTTCTCTTATTTCTTTTTAAACAATCTCACTCCCTGGTAATTAAGCATTCACACATGAGCCTATAGGAGGTATTCTTATTCATGCTACCGCGTTCCCTCTTTCCCCCAAAGGCCTGTAGCCATATCATAATATAAAAGTACATCCACTTTAATTATTCCCATAGTCTATTACAGTCTCAACATGTTTAAAAGTTTAAAGTTCAAAGTCTCTTCTGAGACTCATGGCAATTTCTTAACTGTAACCCTCTGCAATGTCAAGATCCAAAAACAGATCACAATTGCATACTGCCAATATACAATGGCACAGTATATACATCACTGTTCCAAAATGGGGAAAAAATGGAAAGGAACACAGTAACAAAATACTGGACCAAAGCAAGATCAAAACATAGCCAGGCAAACTCTACATTCTGCATCTCTGTTTCAGATATCATAGTGCTCTTTAGCTCTCCAACTATTTTCTGTTTTATTGACTACAACACACCTCTCTTTTGTGGACTGGTTCCATATCCAGTATGCAGCTTCCCTTGGTAGGTATACCCTGTCTCTGGAATCTTCAACATCTTGAAGTCTTTAATACAATTCAGACTTCATTTTCACAACTTCAGGAAATGGCCTCTATGAGCCTCCATGCAGGGATATCCCTGACATGACAAGCCTCAACAGGAGATTCCACAAGCCCTTTCTTAAATTCTTGACACTAAAACAAAGCTACTTGGCCAAAGTTGTCAAGCAGTGCTGCTGGACGGGGCCTGGCACTCTCTTTCACTTATATTGCATCAGCTTTCTGTTGTTGATGGTTCTATTCTCTGCTTAAACTTTTCTTCAATTCTTTTTCACATGTTGGAAGTTGATCCTTGTGTGCTTTTGCCATGAGGTGTCCACACCCCCTTTACTGTATTTAGTATCAGGCTTTGGTTTAAATTTTGTACTTATGTAAGCACTGGACCCAGATCCATTACACTTTCTTGTTCTTCTTTTCCACCCAAACTGTATATTTATAATTTTTTGTTCAGCTTGCCCCTTTTCATTATAGATATCTATAAGAGTGATTATAGATACATACAACAGAATCAATACTAGAGTGTCTTGAAATCTCTTCTGTCAAGGACATTAATCTAAAATTATCTTCTCTAGTTTCAGGCAGATTTTAGACATGGGTGAAAAGCAGCCTTATTTGTTGTCAAAATATGAAAATGTTCTCTAGGTCACTTACAAATATTTTTTCCCTATGACCGGTTGAGCTGTGTCCCTACAGTCCACATCATTCTCAACACCACTCCATGTTCCTACTAGGATGGTACAGTAAGTCTCGTTTAACATGTTTAACCTCTTTTCTAGTCCACATGCCTCTAACAAACAGCATGGTCAGACCTGTCACAGAGAAACTAGAGTTCCTGGTACCAACTACTATCTTTGTCACTATTCTATTGCTCCGAAGACACATCATGACCAAGGCAACTCTTACAAAGGAAAGAATTTAACTGAGAGCTTGCTTCCAATTTCAGATGCAAGGCAGGAATGGTACTGGAGACATGGGTGAGAGCTATAACCTGATCAAGCAGAGAGAGAGAGAGCAGAGAGAGAGAGAGAGAGAGAGAGAGAGAGAGAGAGAGAGAGAGGGAGAGAGAGGGAGAGGGAGAGGCAGAGACAGAGACAGAGACAGAGAGACTGAGCATGTCATGGGCCTGTGAAACTTCAAAGGTCATACCTGCTCCACTGAGGCCACATCTCTTAATCCTTTCAAACAGTTCCACCCCTTGGTGATAAAGCATTCAAATAGATGATCCTGTAGGGGCCGTTGTAATTCAAAACACCACAGGAATAAACAGCCTATGTGGAGTTATAAAGCAATGCAAAGAGAAACCAACAGAAGAATGCAAAGCCTTATGGATTATGGTATTATCTAAAAGATAACAACAGAAAGGGTAAGGGAAGAAACAAACTGTTATTAATAGCAATGTTTCTGGACTTTATCAATAAGTGCTGGAGAGGAGGGGACTAGATACTGGGCACTGATTCACCTTAAACAAGTGGTCAGGAGAAAGGAGAGGACATTTTTACTGGGAACTCTTAAGCATAGACAAGAATACAGATTGACATTTGTGGAATCCTGTGGGGCCATCCCCAGTAGAGTAGAAAACTATGTGTAAAAGAAGTACTAATGTTGAGAAACCTATTTCCAATGGACTTGAAATAAAAAAAGGAATTAGGTTAAAGCACCATCTTAAGTGGGCATTGGCTATGGCATCATGAACAGCACAGAAGATGAGTATCCAGTTAATGGAAACAACCTGAGAGATCTCCAGTAAAACATGGAATCACAGAAAAATGAAAGTCTTAGGTGTTGCAACACAATTGACAAACACAAGGAAGTGCTCTAGCAAGTCGTCCACAGTCTTCTTACCAAGAATCAAATGCGAGGGATTCAATTACTGCTTAACACAGAATCCTGCTTTGTGTAGCAATGAATGAGAACTACCTCTTTATTATCACTGCCTTTAGGAAAATCAGCTAACTCAGATAACATGTCACTAACATGGCAGAGCATAATCTTTGTCTCCTTCACCTGCCCCACGCCCAATTTTCTTTCTTTCTAGACACTTGTAACAGGTCTAGGGTCACCTTTTCCTGCTACCACGTCACTCAACTGACTTACATGTTTCTAACCACTTTCACCAGTATGTAGCCTTAAGACCCTACAATAACAATCTTACTGTTGTAAATGCATATGAGTTGTGCCTCATATTTAGAATTACCATGTAGGCATATGTGCCAGGAAACATTAAAGAGCAATACGTAAACCCAGAGAAACATGCCTGTACTAGCTTCTTAGAAAAGGGGGAGAGAAGATAGTAGATATGATGTACCCCATTAGAAAATGACCCTACCACTTGACCACTGTGCCCATGACTGAGCTCAGCTGAAAGACTCACATTTCATACCATGCCTCCATACAGTAACTGAGTTTTCATTGTCCCACAGATCCATGAAATCTAAACATTAACTGTCCGATACTGCTGAGATATTGGACCTATTTGTACACAGCAGGTTGCATATATATGTAACTAAATTAAATCAATAACATACAGAGCTTAGTATGAATTTCACAGGCTACTTCTGTATCTCTACAGTGTATTTCTCTTTTTGTATAAAATTCTTTAAGCAAAGAAGATCCAAATCATACTCTAAAACACACCAATAAGAAAACAAAAGGCCTCAGAACACATCGAGACTAATTTTTATCTATTTATGAAGTAGGCAATTCTTTGACAACCACAGATACATATGACATCAGCCATTAAATCATTTCATTCAGCTGCAACAATCTGCCAATAGTTCCTTCATGTTGTCATTCTTCAGATGGTTAGAATAATATTTCCAGGCACCGTGACATCCTTTCTCAGAGGTTCCCTAAAATCCCAACTCTAAGTGACTTTTTTTTAAATTTTCTGTTGCCTAGCGGACATACTTTCAATTAATGTTCTTTGTAGTGTGTCCATTAAAGGAATTTGTAGGAGGATATAGGTGAGTGAGTCATGTTGTAACATTGATTCTACCTAAGACCATTTCTGCTTCCATGGAACCTACTGGCAATGTGAAATCTCAACTGAGAGGGTGTACATGTTCAATTGCAGAGGTGTAGACTCTGTGATAGGCATGGAAAATTTTTCTTAATGTCAGTTAAATAATACCAGATACAGACTCTTTTACAGATCATACAATGGAAAAAGAGATTTGTGAATAATTCTGTAAATGGGAATCTTTGCCTAATCATGAATTTCCCTATTAACATTTAGGGAAAACACAACTGGAGAAAGAAAAGAGAGACAAAATGTGCTGGTATGTGTTCTTTGGGGTGAGTGGATATCTAAGCCTCAGAATACAATCAAAATCATCCATTCCTACAACTCCTGCCAGTGTACCTGAAGGCATCTTATGATGGTGAGTCCCAGGTCATTGAACGAAGTAAAAGACAAAGATGAGAACCTTTTCTTTCTGGCTAATTCTGCTTTTTCCCCAAGGGCCTCCTGACATGAGGAGATAGATGGTACCCATTCCTGGGGGTCATGATGTCCACCCCCTGATACCTAGCCTTTGGAGTCACATTTGTCATCTGAGTGCTTTCCTCTTGGTTGAACAGCTCATCATGGGACCTGGCTTGAATGCTCCCAGGATAAGGAGTCAGGAATTCAGGACAGCAGACATCATTCTTCATCATTCAGGCAGGAAAAGGGAAACTGAAGGAAAGAGGAGGGAAATGGAGCCATCTATGACTGAGTGTTGATTAATTACCAGGCTTGACAATGAGGGCGGTAGGTAAAAGGAGGAGGAGGAGGGGAAAGAATTTTGAAGGAAAAAAGTTATGGAAAGGTAGGGAAGTGAGGCAGCCACTTTGGAGTTTCTTCTTACAGAGAAAACCAATGTACCTTAAATTAGGTAAAAACAAATTCATATATATTCTGAGTAAATAACTAAATACAATAAACCAAATAAAGAATAAAAATTGGTTGCCCAGATGCTTTACAAATAGAATATGAGAAGCTGGAAACTACAAATAACACACAGAGCTCAGGGTCTGTGTTTCTAGGGAGGCCCACCTCAGCTATGAGAATGGGATATGGTGGGGTGAGGGTCTGGAAAAGTGATCTTTGAAAAACAATAAAAACTAAAGCCAGGCTCGTGCATACATTGCATCGTGTCCTGAGTAGCCATTGTCTATACTGATGACAAGCAGCCATCATAGCTAGCACACAGCCACCAAGATCTCACAGGTTGCCTTGCCTCCACAGTAAAACTTCATGGTTCCCGTGTCTTTTGTGGGAGTCTTCAAAGGGGTCTCTTTGCTGTTTCCTTCCTGTCTCCTACAGCATCTGCTGACCTTCAAGTTACTTGCATAGATGTACCCTCCAGCTACCTTCTGGTTTGCTAGAAATTCCCAGAAGTAGAATTCTTCTTCACACTAGAGAATCCGGTCCCTGGGACTACTCAGTGAAACACAAAATAGTTCACTTGAAAGTTCCTAGAGCAAAAGTGACTGTTTTGCAATTGAGCCCAAGGCTACATACATGGTGCTTCACTTATGAGAACAGAGAGTGAAAAGACAGTTTGGGTAATTTTGAATGTCACAGTGAAAGTCTAGGCATGCCATCATCTAAGACAACAGTTCTCAACTTTTGAGTCATAGCCCTTGGTGAATCACATGACCCTAATGTAAGGGTTGAATATAAGATATCCTGCATGTCTGATACTTACATTCTGATTCATAACAGTAGCAAAATTACAGTTATGGAGTAGCAATAAAAATAATTTTATAAATGGGGTCACCACA
Source organism: Rattus rattus (assembly GCF_011064425.1). Taxonomy (NCBI): domain Eukaryota; kingdom Metazoa; phylum Chordata; class Mammalia; order Rodentia; family Muridae; genus Rattus; species Rattus rattus. Next base: position 102,975,308 of record NC_046160.1, on the reverse strand, counting down.
ACATGAGGAACTATATTAAAAATGGCACAGTATCAGAAAGGCTGAGAACCACTGATCTAAGAGAATCTAAGCAAAAGCTGGAAATATCTCAAAGTAAGAGGAACAGGATTTCCAGACCTCTTGAACAAGTTGTCTACGGACCCAGGAATCTCAAAGAATTACTGATGTTATTTACGTATTCTCTGAACATTGTATTATCCATTTGAGGTTATAATTTAAATATCATTGCCTAAGGGTTTGAAAACAGTTAGAACACTTCCGTTTTTAACTCCGTGAGAGTTGGTTCGTACATTTATAGGACTCCCCATCTGGACTGTATTAACCACTTCTACATTCTTAAAAATGCAGTCCTAAAATTCGTTAACAGGGCACTGTCAGTTGCAAGTAAACAGGGTTCTGCTCAACAGGGAATCCCAGATGATCTTGGCCTAGGAAGACACATTAGGAAAACATGTACCCATTTAGCACTATGATTCTGCTAACTCATATTGCTTCCGTATTCACAGGATTGATCTCTTACTTTAGCCAATTAGAACCTGAATTTCATTAGATTAATGACTGGTGATTTAAAAAAAAACATTCAGAACTAATAATATGCTAAATGGTTGTAAAATTGACAGTTGGAAAGTTTGCCTATAAAGTTCAATATAAGCTTTTTGAAGTGCTTAAAATTATGATTTATGTAAAAATTAATATAACAGCAGCAGTGTAAGTGTAAATATGTTAGATTCTAAAATACTTTCTTCTCCTCTCTCTCTTAACTATATCTTTTGCTCTGTGACATTGGTACATTTACTACTAAAGGCCAGAATAATGTTTTCTAATAATCTGTTTCCTGTGCAATTTAAAACCATAGCCAGATTCAGAGTGTAAATATCTCTCTGCTTTGCCTTGAGTTTCCTTTTGACTCTATCTCCTTTGAACATTACCATTCCTATTCATAGATCATGGTATATATTTATATTATCACCATTCTTCTCAGAATCTAAACCTTTTCATGTATTTTCTTCATTCTATTCTCTTCTATGACAAGGTTAAAGGTAAATTTAACATTTAAGCTAATTCTGCACAAGAATGGTTTGTAGCTTTTTATCCAGTTACTGCTCTCAGTATGACTATTCCATTCTTGGCTCTAATAAGGTGCACAGAGTATATACTTACCAAGAATAGTCACAGACCCTCAGAGCTGACAGGAAGCTTGGGAATATATCTGTGTAGTGATTCTAAGGACAAGGTAGATGAAGTAACTTATTTATCTTTTAGGTTGTGCTCACAAGATTAGGTGTTGAATAGCATTGTCTTGTAGACATTTTGTATGTCTAGTAGAAACAGCCGTCTCCAAACAGTCTCTCACATGTTCAATACTCCACTGTAAATGTTCTACTTCAAGGCTACATGTTGTCATTTCTTCCTGTCTGTTCATGGACAGAACAAAGGATAAAGATATCTATGACCACATATTTCATTTTTTACCTAGTGTCAAACAGCAGGCAAAACTGACAAGAGTATCTAAAAGGGACACTAGCATTGTTCTGAGAACTATTACATTTTTTAAATTGGATAGGTATCTATGTATGATATGTGTTTGTGTGCTTATGCAGGTATAATTTCCCACAGATGCATGTGCCAAGGGTGTAGGAAGAGGTCTCATTTTGTTTTATCATTCTCCACTCTATGCCCTTGAAATGGGGTCTATAAATGAGCCCCGAGCTCATAATTTCAACTGTCCTAGCTAGCCAGCAAGCCCTAGTATTTCCCCACTCTCTGCCTTGGATAATCCTGGGGCAATAAGTGCATAGATGATCATGCCCAGGTTTTTATGCAGGATCAAACTCAGGTCCTTATGCCTAAATATCAAGAACCTAAAGATTTAGAACTTCAATTGAGTCATGCTTCTACCTGTAGTATGCTTTATAGAATATGAGTTATAGGTCTGAATGGAGCTCAATACTAGACATACAAAATGTCTACAAGACAATGCTATTCAATACCTAATCCTGCGAGCACAGCCTAAAAGATGAATAAGTTACTTCATCTACCTTGTCCTTAGAATCACTACACAGATATATTCCCAAGCTTCCTGTCAACTCTGAGGGTCTGTGACTATTCTTGGTATTATTTTTTGATTCTAAGTTGTTTAACTCATCGTTGATTAAGGTACATGCTTTGCTATAGATGGGTGCAAATAAAAACTTGCCCTATTTCTGAAGTGTATGGTATATCCAATGATAGGGACTTACCTTCCTCCTTTTGGGACTCATCAAGGCCAATAGCAATAGCTCGTGATGCTTTGGAAATCTCTTAGACAACTCCCAACTCTGAATTCTGCCTGCTGTGGGGTTTTGCTACTTGGTCTTTGATTCTTAGGGAGAGCATTTTCAGTCCAGATAGAAAAGTTTTCACTGAAGCTACATATGTATATTAATACACAGACTTACATGTATGATGAGTTTTTATAGGTAGAAATTTAATAGTATGATTCAATTTTTTAAAACCCCCAGGGAACATCTAGAATAATTTGCTTTGGGGAGACTGTCTATATTGGTAAGCACAATTACTGCAGATTCTTTCAGTGTTAACAGTACTAAGAAAAACTAAATAAAAATTTGAATTTTGATATTCATTTTCAGTAGCACCTAAGAACTATTAAAATGTACAAACGCCAATTCTGGCCACATGGTATATGAAACCACTATATGAAGTCCATAATTATAGCACTTCAGATACACAATGTCTGTAAAATTAAGAAACAAGGTTTCTAAATATTTCCAAATACTTATTCTCCTGCCTTAAACATTTCAGGGAAATCTTTTTGAAGGAAGAGAAAAACCTACCATATATTGCATTTGGATAGACATAACAAACTTGTCTTCTTTTTAATGAATCGATAAACATGTTATTATTGTTAACATGAAATAAGTTCTATATGTGAATAGTTATGTGGCTCTTTTGTTAATGTGTGGTGGAGTTGGGTCAGCACTCACCGTGGACTGACTTAGAGTCTTCCCTGTTGTGTGTCTCCACAGAAAACTATATCTAGGCCTCCATAGCACATGTCTTGCACAGAAGAGATTGAGAAAAGTCTTTAGTAGAAACCAAAAGACTTTTGTATGTGTATGGCTTTAACTTTGCTTGGGAGAATCTTGCTTCTTTTGGCCAAGACTACAACACAAATGCCTGCTTCCACATCTCTAACTGTTAGCGTCCTTTGTGACTCTACCCAAAAGCCATCCCATGGGCCCTGAGCTAAGAGCAGTGGCACTTGTCATGGTGGAATAGCCACCTCTGGTAACTCTCAGCTGGAATGGACTTAGGGTGGTTAGCAGTAACTCTAGAGAATTAATAGTCCTCTGAATCACTTTTCTTAATGACGGTTTGGAAAAGAAAATAGCTTTCTCTATTAGGCGCATGGACATGGGTGCCCTTGCTTTGCCTCGTCAAAAGAAACCCTCTATGTAAATGCTATTCTGCAGGAAGAGAGTATTGGAGATTCCATCTTCCAAATAGATTCTACTGGAAAGAACCCTGTGCTATAGAAGCTATAAGACTAGCAGCAGGGTAAGTTAGTTCCTCAAAGCTTTGTATTCCTTTTTATAGCTCTAATTTAGACATCCGAAGCATGTGAAATAAAGAAGTTAAAGATACTTCTTAGCCTTAGGTTTAAGGAAACCTAAGTAGGAAGTTATTATCACCACCAATTTTACACAAAGAATGCTTTAAATTCGTACACACAATTCATTTGAATTGATTATGAAAACGACAGAATTTTAACAAATCCATATCACTTCTCCAACTTATTCCTTACATCTTACTTGTGACACAAAGCATGTTACAGGTACTTTCTTTGCAGTGTTAACTAAAAGAGCAGTGTATTTATATATATGTATATATGTTGACCTCATATAGTAAGAATCTATAAAAGACACAACTGACTAAAACACCCCCCCCCAGACACAGACTGCAGGATAACAGAGAAAGCAGCTGTATACAAGCACAGAAACTTCCCCAGTTCGTGCTTTACTCAGAGTCTTTAGCTAAGAGATTTGGAGAGTGTTGTATAGCAAGACAGTACCCGTGTGGTCAAGAACAAACATCTCAGTAACATCATCGGCAGTCATAGCAACCTCATCCGATACATCCTCTAAGGGGAATGATCTCTAAGAACTCCATGACCTTGCAGATAACATGGCATAGACTAATGCCCAAAAGTGAAGCCATCTGATCCATCTCGACTCTAGGTCCTTCTTCTAAAGAGTGGAAGTAGCAATATTCTACCTCTCGGGTGTATTTGTGAGGACTAGGGGAAATAATTGGTCTTTAATGATTTAGTCTGGTTCTCAGAAATAAGCATTAGCTCATTATAATAATCATGGCTCCAGTACCCTGCCACCTATGAAAACTTCTAAGTGGTTCTGGAAATTTACCTATCAGCTTTAAAGAGGTTTTCCAACTCTGCTCACGGTACATTGGTTTGGATTTGTTCAAAGGGAAATTATTTACATGCTTGAAAATTGCAAGCACCACACTTTGGTACCCTGGTCAGCATCCTCAATTTCATAGCTGTTCTAGGTGAATGAAGCTGTGGCCTTAGCTCACTACCAAAGTAGAAAAATGGTAAGAAGGAAGCTCGATCACGGGGAATCTGTCCAGACATTTATTTTGCTTCACTTAGGACCATAGAACATATAGATCAAATGCTCAAAGCCATTAGGGACACAAGAACATGCTAGACTCGAAGCTGCAACGCATTTCACTCTTACCCTGAATTAATGCTGCTGTATCTGTGTTTGTCCCTGATGTAGCTTCTTCCTAATGACCTTAAACATTTGATCTATATCTTTTGCCAGTTCGAATACAGAAAAATCTGTGTCTTGGATTCCCCATAGATGCACCAAGAAAGGAATTCACAAGCCAATAGTAAGCAATGGACTCCTATGGTCCTCTCCTTCTTGGGTAGTGTTTCCTTAAAGAAAATGTTTTCCTTCCCATCACCACGTTCAATGACATTCAAGGACATTTTTATTTTTTTTTTTGAAGAGAGAGAGAAAAAGTGGGTTTATTTCCAATTTCTCTTCCGAGTATAACTACAGAAAGCATGAAAGGTTTAACTTTGGGATATTCAAAACTATATCTTATCTTGACTGGCCTGTGGCTGTCCAAACTTCACTCACTAGAGATGTTAGAGGTTGAACATGAGAATGGAAGCTACTTTGATAGAGTAGAGAAATAGGGAATGCAACCCATTCTGAATACATTTGGGACAAATTATTAAATGTATATTCTACCCTACATTTACCAAATACATTTAAGAAACACTACCTTTTTTTCTGATAATTAAGTTTGACTTTCTGGCAGAAGTACTTACTGGGGGAAAAATTATCAATTTTAGATTTACCCACTGAAATTGCATGGGATGAAACAGAAGCAAAACGTTATTGAATGCCTAATATATATCAGCCAAATGCTGCTTATTTTCAATGCGTTACCACAGTTTGTCACGGTATTTCCACCTTACAAGGGCAACTACAGGGGAGAGAGATAGGAAATTAGGGATTGAGCGTCCATGTAGGTGGAGGTAGACCAACCCCAGGTGATCTCTAGCCAATGTCTGTGTTCGAATGGTAGAGAAGAGTCACAAATTATCCTACGTCTTAAAGATTTCCATTTCCTCTTTGATTTTTCTGGTACAGGATGTTGCAATATACTCTGGGATGGGTTCAATTCTCCCAATACTCCCTCCTTAGCCTCTCATAGCAAAGGTTACAGATTCGTACCATTGCCACAATCCAGGGACCTTCAGGAACATGTTTACACCACTCCTGACAGAGCACCGATACTCACAACGCTAGATGTGATACAATTTTCCTAAGTTCTACTCTCCCAGAAGAGCAACCAAAAGCTAAAACTACTTTCCACCTCCAGAAAGCGATATCTTAGCATCCTTTTCCTTTGATCCGTTTCACAGATGAGCGTAAGTGATCTTCCTTTGCCGTTTCCTTTCTTTCTTTGCCTCTTCTCTATTACAAAACTAAAATTATTGGCCAGTAGCCCAAACCACCACAGACTTTACCTCTGCTTTAGACTAATTATATCATGAAGCCTGCCAAAAACAAAAACAAGAGCCGCTCCATCAATGAGCTCATGTTGCAGGAGCTTTCCTAATCAATTCTTTGACACTTAATTACAAACCGAGCCTTTTTAAAGATCTGAAGCCTGAAACAGGGCTTGCAAGTGCCGGGTAGGTGGCTTGTGGTCCTAGCAATCAGAAAGCGTCCGTTGCGCCACTTCTGAGCACCCCTCACTGCTTTGATATTACTTCAAATTCATGGAGACTCGAGGTAGCTCCCCAGCCTCTACTTTTCTTCTCAGTTAATACAATCTCAGACCTTCTGCTAGTCATGGCTGCCAAGCATCAGAGGGTTCCAGATCTATCCACAAACAGATGTGCCTGGTTAGGTAGGAAAACTAACCAGGGTTTGCCTGAGGTTGAAATTCCTTTGGTTTTCACCGAGTCTTAGGTTGTTAAAGAGCGAGGGGGGGGGTAGAGAGGCGGGGAGAAAAGAAAAGAAAAAAGTTTAAAAAAATAATAAACCAAGGCATTGAAAGAAAGAACTTGAGTTTGCTAATGAGAGATGCAGCTGCTGTGTGAGCATAAAGGAAGAAAAGAAAAGGCATTGTGACTGTAAAGCCGAGTTGGTTCATGAAGATTTATATTTTAAGTAGCAGGCTTGTTGATTTAAATAGGCACCACTGGGCACGAGGAGGCTCCTCTTCTCCCAGGATTCATGTTTTCCAAGCATCTGTGGGATGGTGTGTATTTTGCTCACTGCTTTGAAAGTTCCTGTGGGATTTGGCTCTTTTCAACCGTGGTGTTCTGCAATAGTGACATACTGGAGGATCAGTCCACACGTGAAATAGAGAGTCGTTGAGTTACATGGAAGGAGAGAGAAGGTTGAGGCATGATTAGTCTGAACTGACTGACTCCCTCGAAAGCCCACTAGCTGTTATAAAATTTAAAATAGAGAGGAGTATATAGTGACACTAATAATTTCAATGACATAACTCAAACAAATAAAAAGTATGGACTTTTAGGGTCTAATTAAATTATAAATTTAACAAGTAAGGACACAGAGAGTAAAAATACATCAATAGCAAAACAGTAAATATGTATATCCTACAATATGTTTTTAAAATCCCTGAAATGGGACAGAAGTAAATGGAAACTTAGGGCAGTATTTGTTCTAATCATGTGTGTGTGTGTGTGTGTGTGTTTTACCATGTCCCAATTTTTATGCTTTTCTTTATAGTGAGTATACTCATCAAAGTTACTTCCCATTTAAAATCTTATTTCATCTATTATTCTAGGTTTCCTTGGCAAGTAAACTGTTTAACACTCTACGATTTTGTTGTTTAACCAAGTGTGGTCAACATGGTTATGACCCAGTACTTGGGGGTAAGACACAGGAGGAGAGGCAAAGGATTAGCTGAAGTTAGTCTGGGCTCCCTGGGGTGAATCTGTCTCAAAATGAAGGAGGGAGAGGAAGCAAGAGAGGTAAGAGGAGGGAGAAAAGTGGGGGAGGACAATTTTGTGTTCTGTTTTAGGAATTCTTCAGTAAGATGTATCATTTCTTTTTATTCTATGGAACTTAAGTCATTTATTGTGTAATTATGTGTCTAATCCACACTTCTCCTTCCAGAAAACAGGAGGATGAGGCTAGACAATGTATGAAAACTTTGTACTAGCACTTGGAATAAGGCTGCTACAAACACAAACATGAGAAGAGAATGGGTGCATTCGCAGTGGTATAGCCATAGACCTTAATACGTACTAATAAAAATTTTAAAAGAAGAACATCGATTGATTACTCTACCAGTGTCCTTATTTCAAAGATGATGACTAGAGGGTAAGAACAATGATTGAAATTATCAGACAAAGGGCCTTTTGTTTTGTGTTATAGTCCAGGTAACTTAGAAACAAATCTGTAAATAATTCACTATATAGAGAAGGCCATTTAATCTCTAAGTCACTTGTTTTTCTTCCTCTAAAAGCTGAACTTTGGAATCCATGATTGAAATGGCCTCTACCTATGTGTGATACTTTACCTACATACACACATGCTAAGGATAGAGACAAACAATATGAATTCACAGTGTCTGGGATCATTTCATTAAGAATAATTTCCTGGACGAGCCTACCATCTTTATTACTACAGATATCTTATTGCGTCACCTCACAAAACTGTCCTAGATGTTTTCCTGCCCGAATATAGTTATTTCTTCCACATGACCAAAACTAAGAGAGTTCAACAGTGTCTCCCATGGTTGTTTCTGGAAAGAAAAGTCATCTGACTTCTGAGAAAAGACTGAAAGAAGAGAAAGGAGGTAAGAGTTAGGGAGTGATACCTTTTAAGTTTTCAAAGGTGTTCCAGGGGCAATAGAAGGACCATCTTGCCACATTAGTGAATGAAAATTCTAAATTAGAGTGAAAAAGAGTTGATTGAGATTTCTATTCACATACATGGGAGTTTTAAAACCTGTCTCTCTCCCCTTTCCTTTCTCTGACCCTGCCTCTCTCTCATCCAGCTCTCCTCTCCCTTCTGCCCCTTTCTCTGCCTCCACTTGGGACCTGTAATGTCCTTCAGTCACTACCTTATTCCTAATTTGTTAATCATTTGCTTTGCTCTCTGTACTGACTTCCTATCCTCTGGGAACAGGGAACCTGTGAGAGTTAAGTCTATGCTTTCCTGAGTCCCCAATGTATATCTTTCTCTGAGCTATGGGAAGCATCCCAGACTCTGTTCCATTATAGCATATGGTTGGGCAAGCACACAAAGGCTGTTAGATTTAAAGCATTCAAGATGTACTAGCATTGAAGGGGAACCACATATGATTCCATACTTATTATCATTACAGATTTTTTTCAGTTATGTAAAAACTTCCACTGTGCTACTTGATGTTAATTGTAAAATAACTTATGATTTCTGCTTTTACTTACGGTTAAGCATGAACTAAACTTGGCAAGAAAACCTATTAAAGATTTTACTGTAGAAGAGAAGGTAGACCCTGCAGTGCAAGCAGTTAAGACATGGGACTTGAGAAAAATAGAATTTAAGTAATTAAGAATGTAAAAACATGGGCGCTAATTCAATGTCTGTTCAGCAACATATCGCACATTTGTTTCCAGTGCCTAGAAGACTACTGGAAAACATGTTCTCAAAATTCTCAATATTTACCTTTAAGAAAATGCTTACATATTACTTATTTATACTTGTGTCTGTGTGGCTAGGAGGAAAATGGGGAATGGGTCCATTTATTTCTTTCTGGAGTCTATAATTTCATCTTTCAATTAAAACGAAGTGAGTAGCACCTTTATCGCTGGAAAGCAGGCTGTAGGTAGCAGCTATAGGACTTCTTTCATTGCTATGGCAACTGGACTCCATTGTCATGACTACCTTGGTGCTACATGTAATTGTCGGTGTGTGAGCTAAACTGATAATACACAATCAATACCCCATAAACTACAAACCACATGTTGAGCTTGAAAGAAGACCTACAGAAAGAGGTAATTTGTTATTTTTTTTATATATAATTGTGGTTTGGGGCAGACATATGCTATTGGAGTAATCTATACATTTTGCTAGAAGGGAAGGCAGTCAAGCCTGAATTGAACTATCGGGATTGAATCATTCACACAAATGGATATGTCTCAGTGGCCAAGGGCAATTATTGAGCAGGAAATATAAGAGAATTAGTTGGTAGTTGGAACTCGATGCTTTGGAAGAAAAATAACCCACTAGCCCTCTGCCTAAGAATCACCTCTATAGGGGTTTAGAACAAAGCTTTCAACCAATGGGGCTGAGGACACAAATATATCTGAGCACTACTGTCTGGTATCCTCAATGAGATCACCTGGGTGTGCTTGTTACAAAGCAAATCACTGGACAACACCCCTGAGAAATTCTGACTCAAGAAGATTGAAGTGGGGCTGGGAAATTTATTGTCCACCCCTTAAGAACCACTGACTGATACTCATCTCAGCAGATATTTATCCTTTCCAAATTGAATATCAACTCTCCCCAAGTATATCTCCAGGACATTTTAAAGGGAGATGTTTTGGAAGAGAACAGGCAAAGAAAGGAGAAAGTTTCTACTGATACTGTGGTGATTGCTGTAGGCCCAGAGTCCTCTATCCATTTTCTCAGAAGAGCAGTATGGTTTTTCTCACTCTTTATATGTTTTCTGCTTAAGACTGCTAGGTTTCAGAACCCTCCAAAAATGAGTCAAGAATAAACAGGATGGAGTACACTTTTTTTTAAAAAAAAATATATTACCATAGGTTGTGTAGTTCTAAAACAAAGAGTCAAATCTTAAGGATAACAAATTTGGGAGCTGTACTTCTTCATGGAGAAATGCTTACCCTTGGCCTCACTAGGGAAGTATCAGTGAAGGAAGCCTTCTCTCCAGTTGAAAGTAAACAGAGAGCAGGCAGCAGCCTTGAGTCTGAAGGACCTCTTTGTAAGGACACTGCTGAGTGAGCGAAAATCACTGAAGCAGCTTGGGCCTGAGCAGAGATTAATGACTTTCCAGGAGCTGCTGACTTAATGACATTCACATCTAGGGATAAAGTCATTGTAGCTTTTGGGCTCCAAGGTCTAGAATAGTACTAAGCCAGAATGTAGGCATTTAGCAATGGGAGATGGCTTAGTACATAAAGTGCTTGCTGTGCAAACACGAGGACCCAAGTTCAGATCTCCAGTATCTACATAAAAACCATAACTCCAGTGGCTTATGACCCCAGTAGTGGGAATGAAGAAACATAACTTCAGGCCCACTGGCAAGCCAGTCTCGCCAGTCTAGTGTGTGAGCTTCAGGTTAGTCTGAGACCTTATATTAGTGTTTCTCAACCTATGGTTTGCGACTCATTTGGAAGGGGTCAAAGAACGCTTTCACAGGGGTCATCGAAGACCATTGAAAATACACATATTGATATTATGATTCATAACATTAGCAAGATGATAATTATGAAGTAGCAACAAAAATAGTTCTATGGTTGGGGTGGGGAGGGTTCACCAGAACATGAAAGACTGTATTAAAGAATTCCAGAACTAGGAAGGCTAAGAACCATGATATATGAACACAAAGCAATAAAGACAACCTCTGATATCTGTATCTATATTTATCTGTCTGTCTGTCTATCTATGCTCATGTTCATACAGCACAATAGAAAGAAGGTAGTTATAGAGGGAAGGAGAAATGAGGGGAGAAGATGAGGGAAAAGTGAATTATATTTTGGGGAGATATAAAAACCATGCACTTGGACATATACACACTCAAAAACAATTGTGCAGTTTTATGTTTATTGTTTCCCTTTTGGTTTTTCTCTCATATCCTAAGGTCAGGATCTGGCTGTATTTATTAACATCAAGTTTCATCATTGGAAATTTTCTCCCAGTCTCAACCATGGGAGAAAAGTCAAATTATAGTAATAAATTAGAGTCAAACCCTACAGCTGTGTCAAGGAGCTCAACAACTGCTTTGTGAAAGTAAATGTTATTTTCTTTTATGTCTGTTAGAAACAATGTCTGTCTCAAGTGGTCTCAGAAAAGGTACACTGGTTGACAACAGCAAAATTGATTAAAAGAACTTCACCCTCTACAATAGGAGGCTAAAAACAATGACGTGGCATTTTAAATGCCAGAGAGAGACAGAGACAGAGAGGGAGCACTAGACACTTAAGGAACAAGCTATGTGTTTAATTACAAGTGGTCATGGTGTTCCCAAGTTCAATCTTACCCATGTGGTAGATCAGTGTTCTTAACATGTCCTTTCACATGTGGTCCCTGTCCCTATTATTTGGAAGTTTTTGGGAGATGCAGGTTATCCAGATCTCCCTGCACCCACCACATCAGGAACCCTGAGCAGGTCACAGAAGTATGGGATGGATGGAGCCTGCTAGCTGGTACCAAAGTAGTCCGTGTCGAATCCTGTCTCAATGAACGTGCCTCTCCTCCCCCTACCCTATTCTCCATTACAGACCTTAATGTGCCAGGCTGTGTTTAGTAGCGACAGTGTTTGAAAATGGCAAACTGTTCTTCAAGTAACACATCCACCTCAATATTTTATTTTTATAATGTTTCATGGATTTTATCTTAATGTTTACATATTTCAATTTGGCTCAATTTCAGTAGCATTATTGCATCGTTGTGTGCTGTGTCCCATTGGGTGTTCGCTCTTCCATTGCGTTGTTTAATGCAGATGCACGGATGTTAAAGAAGTGGCTTGGTTAAGTTACACTCTGATTGGTGATTTAGTGATTAAACAGTAGACAGCACAGATCATTATCCTTGATCTTATCCCTTATGATTTCCCTGTAGGTGCACATTCAGTTCAATCTTAGCTACTTTAAAAGCGAACATTAACAATGGAAAACAAACACCATCTACCACAAACCTGAGCCTGAGCGCAAACAGTACCACTTCAGTGTCATTTTTGTTGTTAACATTTAGCAGTTTAAGATCCAAATGGTTCGGCAGAAATCACCCACTCCTCAAATGTTCCCGGGTGCCTCTTCAAATGCAAATAGACCTTACAAAGACACCTCCTGAGATTTTCTTTTCCCTATGAAACAATTTGCTCATAAATTAGGTATAAACAATCCCTCAGAAACCCTGGATTGCTGCATTCAGTACCCAGTTTGTTTAAGGAAGATATATATACATATATATATATACATATATATATATTCATTAAAATTAATTTGTGCATTTTTCTAACAAAATCTTATCTAAGCATTTTAGCTGTGAAACTAACTAAATAAATATCCCCAGCGCTCCCCACCTTTAAAGAGATTATTTATTTTCTCTTTGGGCTGATAAAGTTCTGATGGCACATTTTCTAATTTTAAAAACATTTTCATTTCACACTTCTGAAAAACTTGAAGTCAGGAGCGAGCGGGTGGGTCTGCTTGAAGTGTGATTCACACCCTAGGCTCTCTTTCCCCAACATCTCATGCATATTTATAAAACCAACCAGACTTCAGGTTTTAAACATGCCCAAGGAAGAGACTATTTTAGACAAGCCAAAATAAGTGTACTGCGGTTATGCAGCACTTTGTGTCCAAAATATCCTTCCTATTTACAAATGTTAACCCATAATTTCTAAAGATAAAAGGAAAGAAACTCTCCTTACCTTTATCATATCTATAAATTCCTTATTCACAACCCTTCTCTTGGGGCTGGAGAGATGGCTCAGTGGTTTAGAACATGTGTTGCTCTTGTAAAGGACCCAGGACTGATCCCCAATCCCCCCACATGGTGGCTCACAACCATTCATAATTTCAGGGGGCCAATGCCCTCTTCTGAGTTCAGATGATACAAGGTAGGCATGGGGTATGTAGGCACAAATGCAGGCACAACATTCATCCACATAAAAACGAACCAAATAAATCTAAAAATAATTTTAAAGAATTTCCCTAGAGATATCTAGTTTCTAAAATAAGAAATAAAATAGGAAATCTACTTAAAATAGGAAATTAGTTTCTGCTTTTCCAAATGTATCATATTCTTCATCTCCTTTGCTCACTTAATCATTCTGTCACTCATTCCCAAACCCATTTGACAGTTAAGAGACACCATTACGAAGATCTTATGATAAAGTAAATAAATGTCATTGTGAAAAGGGCCACAAATGAGAAATAAGCAGAAAAATGAAGACGTGAGTGTTTAATACTTTTCTAGACAGATGTAATTAAAAACATGCCAAAAACATCTCTTTAATCAAGCATGGAGGTCTAGGGCCTATGTAAACGGGATGGTATTCGCATTTCATTGGAAGCAAGGAGCAGTCATGTGTCTACAGACCCAGACCAGCGCGTGCACTAGAAAACAGCAAGTGTCTTCTCTGTGGCTAGAGTGCTGACTGTACAGGGTAAAGGGTGGGGTTCAGACTGACAGACAACAGAGACATGGGGAGATGGCTACACTAAGGTTAGTTTAGTCTTTCCCTTACTCGTACTTCATACCTCTCCAGAGAGGAGAGCTGCCATGCTAGAAACCCGTAGTATGTGCTTCAGTAAAACTCACTCATCTCAACGGAGTGCCAACCAGATGCGGAGCCCCTTTCCATTACAAAAAATAAAATAAAATAATAAAATAAAAATTGGGAATTGTAGGGGAAATCATATTTGCGTTTAACTGCTTACAAGCTGGATGGATTCTGGCGAACGATAAAACACTCGGCTAAATACTGCAGTTCATGGCCCTACACCTTATAACTGGGATGCTTTTTACGGTCGTTCAGTTGTTTCTATTGAGTATTTAAAATGTACAAAGCCCCGAGCTAACTCCAGAATCAGATAATGCAGTGTGGAAAACCCACTGGCTCGCATTCTGTTTGCCTGTTTTGTTTCGTGCTTTTTTGTCTCCCTTCAGTTTGTAAACTTCCTACAGGAAGCAACAACACCTCTTTCAAATGGAATCGCGCACTTGCCTAAAGCGCTACTACAGTGTCGTGCGGGCTCTGTACATGCCACAAATGCGTGCTGATGACATTCAGTTTCACGACTCCAGCGTTGTTTTGTAACTTAGCCAGGAAACAGAGAAGTGCTGTGATTTAAACAACATGCCACCCTACTTCTTCCCTGCCAGCAACACAGCCCAGGAGCCAAAACTCTGGGCTTGGAATCAGAAGGCTGGGAACATTCTGGGACTCAATTATGAGCAGTGAGGAATCTTCTCTGCGCTGAAGTAGCCCACACTTTGCACGTGTGCATCGAAACCTTCTCATTACCGAGCCTTCTCATTATCCCTCCTGTAGACACGATTCATTCTCTTAATGTGAAAACATACATTTACCACCTGCTTTAAAAAGACGATATTTAATCTATTTATTATAAAAGAGGGCTCCATAGTGTTGACTGCTTATATAAAGCACTCACCATGGATCTTTTGGCATTTATACATTTTTCTATGAAAAAGAACTTTTGATAGTTCAGTTCTTTTATCATCTAATGGGGAAGAGTTACGAGCAAAATTTCAGCTTACTATTTTTTATCCTAGTCAACTTCATTGCATACCATCCCTATTGTGATTTCCATCATTTTAAAAAAATCTAAATCATTGTACTATGTACAGGTAAAATTTGATTTCTTTTGCTCCCCTCCTCCCTCTTTGACAGTTGCTTCTCTCCTCCCAGCCCTGGCAACCCTGATTAATAACTTACATCATTCTTCTCTTTCTCCATTGTTAATGTATTTTGTAACTTAATAATACATTGTAAAAATGCTTCTATGTTATGCATAGATCAAGAAAGAGCAAAATCTGTGTTACCAAACACAGCATAACAGTATTGATATTCATGATAATTTACTTAGAAAGTCTACTTTTCTCATTATGAAAATTTACTTAATCTCTCCTCTTCTTTTTAGCCAATACAGAAAAAATTACAATAAAACCCTTGAGGCATAAGTGTTTGGATAGTCATATCTTTATTTTGATGAAATAGTTATAATGTCTAGGATTTCTAGGTTGAACATGCATACACATAATTGTATGTTTGGAGTTCAGTGAAATTGCCATTCGAAAGTTGCTCTTTTAAAGAAGGAAACAAGCTATAGTAATTTCTTTCCAGCATTCCACACAACACCACAAAATCTACTTGAACGGGATGACTACAAAATGCTATTTCATTGTTCCTTAAATGCACAATTTCGTGAATGTGAAGGCGGCTTGGCTCTCTTCCTCCTGGTCTATGCCAACATCAAACATTTCTACTCTGAGTTCCGCACTTCTTTCCTCTACTGAGTTGTCTTCTTTAGGTCAGTCTGAAGATGCCCCATGAAGAAGCTAGACATTCTCCTCACTTACACAGCAGATACTGTGACCCATCTCTCCAGCATCAGTGTACCCCTCTTCTCCATAGATAAAGAACTACAGTGGTAAGAGTACAAATGGGTCATGACTAAGCCAACGGAAGCAATTCTTACTCCCAGATGTTAGCAAGTACGCCTTATACCTGGAGCTGTCACAGGAAGTTTCTGTATTTCCTCCTTCAAAAAATAAAAGCACATGTGGCCAGCACTTTCGGGCTGGACCTCAGGAGATAAACATGAAGATGAAGGCCTGCAGTGAGGCCTGCTATCTAGAGATAAATGAAAACACCTTGGGATATCGTACGCAGCTTCTGTAGAGCTCAGGTTCGCTTATCTTCAGGTTGTTTGTTACATGAGATAAAAGAAAACACGGTGTGTTCAATTTGCTTACGATCCTCATGAACATATTCTATTACAGCATCCTTTAACCATATTATTTACATATTGAATTTGCTAAGGGTTTATTTTACGATAAAAACAAGTTGTTATAGATTTTACTTTAAATGCTATATATGTAATTTATACATATATACATGTATGTATGTATGTATGTATGTATGTATGTATGTATAACATACAGACACCTGGGATTTGATGTACTGGCTTGAAACCTGTCAATCACTAGGTTATACAAGTTGCATAATTTTTTCTTGACTATTTTTCTTTTACTATTATTTCGTTTAATTCTTTTGAATTTTGTTTATGAGGTGAGCTAGCTATTTAATGTAAGTTTATTTCATATGGATAGAAAGTTGGACTTTCACCATTTGTCAAATAAATATTTCTATCACTCCACTATAGCAACACCTTTGTAAAGTATCAAATTCCCACATATGCTAGGGACAATTCTGGAGGCACTTCTTTCAGTGTTTTATTAATTCACTCATCTCTATATCAAAATCATACATGGTTACTTTTTTTTCTTTTTCTTGCTGTGCTATTGTTATTGGATATTTTATTCATTTATATTTCAAATGTTATCTCCTTTCCCAGGTTCCCCTCTGGCAACCCCCTATCCTATCACCCCTTCCCTGCTTGTGTGAGGATGCCCACCAACTCCCTCAAGCCTCCCTCTTCTGACACTCCCCTACACTGGGGTATCTAGTCTTCCCAGGACCAAGGGCCTCTCCTCCCATTGATGCCTAACAAGGCCATCCTCTACTACATAGGCAGCTGGAATCATGGGTCTGTCCATGTGTACTCTTTGGTTGGTGGTTTAGTCCCTGGGAGCTCTGGGGTGTCTGGTTGGTTGATATTGTTGTTCTTCTTATGGGGTTGCAAACCCCTTCAACTCCTTCAGTCCTTTCTCTAACTCCTCCATTGGAAACCCCTTTCTCAGTCCAATAGTTGGCTGCGAGCATCTGCCTCTGTATTTGTCAGGCTCTGGCAGAGCCTCTCAGGTGACAACTATATCAGGTTCCTGTAAGCATGCACTTCTTGGCATCCCCAGTAGTGTCTAAGTTTGGTGACTACATGTGGGATTGAACCCCAGGTGGGACAGTGTCTGGAAGGCCTTTCCTTCAGTCTCTGCTCCACACTTTGTCTCAGTATTTCCTTCCTTGAGTATTCTCAAGATACAATTCATATGAAGCTTAAGAAGAAGAAGAAAGACCAAAATGTGGATGCTTCAGTCCTTCTTAGAAGGCAGAACAAAATACTCCTGGTTACTTTTCCTAAAATGGTTTTATGTTAGAATTGTATCAGATGGTCCATCTTCAAAGTCTTCTCTAATCCCTGGATTATATTGAGACATTTAATTTTCCATGTGAACTTTACCATCACTTTGGACAGTAAGACAAAGATACCAGTGAAAATTGTCTTTAGCAATGAAGAAATAAACACCATTGTTCAGTCAACTCCTTTAGTCCAGGCTTGCATTTGGCTCCATAATGTCAATTTTGAAATTAAGAGAACACCTAGGCTCTGGTTGAATGCACTGCTAAGTATTTTAGATTTAATTCTATTATTATTATTTTCCTACATCTCACTGTCCCATACAAGGGAAACAAACATCCCTCTTCTCTCTTTGCTGCCCTCTTTTCACTATCTCTCCTTTCCTTCCCTTCGCTTTTCTTTCCTTGGTTTCTTTTATTTATGTTCACATGCACATGTGTTATTGATAATAGAATGGACATGTAAACCATGATGTGGGAGTGGGTTTTCTCTTTTCACCAAGCTTTGGAAGTAACTGATTTGTGTTGTTTTGTTCTTTTTTTTTTTTTTTTCTTTTTTTTCCTCTACCCATTGTAAACAGCGGCAGTGGAAGCCCCAGTGCAGAGGCCAACACAACACCATAGTCACTATTCAAACCAGCACTGCATGGCTCCGGCTTTTCTCAGGGAACTTTCTCCAACTATTTCTACACTTCCCACCTGCTTCCCACTTAAGCATTCATTAGACTAATTAACTCAAATGCCAAAAGAGATAAAAATAACTTAAACTCTGCTCCCATCAACAAAAGAGGTCTTTTCTGCACTGGGCGTGTCATCTAGAATGTAGTCTTTATTTTTTTTAGGTCTCTTGTGAGACAAAGACAAACACTTCTTTCCTGCCTTAAGCACATGGGGGTGAGGGGAGACCTCCTTCCTGTATCTGGGATGTCACTAAGTTGGAAGTGTTTTCTCAGAGGGAGAGAAAAAAAAATCAAACAAAAACAGACAGACACACAGAGATCTTCCTCTTCTGCTCTAGAACCAGAAGGTTTTGTGTGTGGTGTTTGTTTCTCTTGGCTATCAGCTTACTTCCACATGCTAAGAGCAACCAAAAATGAAAAGGGATAAGACAATGAAAACCACAGCCTGTCACAAACAGTGCAGCCACCACAGCATCAGACCTGCTGAAAACGTTGTCTACAGCCACGAAGATGTGATAACTTCCCTTCCTTAGATTTCAAAGAATACCATCATCTTACATGACACTCCTGGGTGAGTTAGGATCAACCATAGGAAAAACCTATACAGTGGATCTTTCGATGAATTTGGTTTTATTAAGTGCCAGAAAGTAGATGAGACTGGCTGAGAGGTGGAGAAGGCACTAACATGACGGGGCATGATTTTAACTACCTCATACTTGTGATGTTGTGATGCAATTGAGGATATTCTCTTGAAATCCAATTCTTTTTGTTATGGGGTGGGGATTTGAGGAAGAAAATGCAAGGGTCATATTTAGATTTAACTGTCAAAGTCACACAGTCAAGAGTCACCTGAGAAGTGAGTCCCAATTGCAGGATTACTCAGATCAGATTGTCCACTAGATGTGTCTATGGAGAATTGTTTTGATTGTTAATTGATGTAGAAGGGCCTAGTCCACAAAAGATAGTACCATTTCCTGGCAAGATGTCCCTGGGCTGTTTAAGAAAGCTAAGGAAGCATGAGCATGCAAGTAAGCGAGCCAGGAAACATTGGTCCTCCATGATTTCTGCTTCCCGATCCTGTTTGAGAGCTGGATTTGACTTTTCCCAGAAACAGACTGTGATCTGTGAGCCGAATCACAATCTTTTCCCTCCTAAGCTTCATTGGGTCATAGTGTTTTATCATAACAACACAATAAAACTAGGAGTGTGGGTCACTTACCTTTCGTCGTCCTGTCCTGTGTCACTGGAGAATCAAGTAGACATTATGTGTAGAGATTTAATTAAGGGCAGAATTAAAACATGGAGCCTGCTTCTGTGCCTGGGGGGAAGACAGTGCATGTAGTTTTGAAGTGCAATTTCAAGGGCACAGTGAAATCTTATGTGAGAGTGGGTTTTTTCCTACTAATTGGGCCCTAAGTGAGGAGTCCATGTATTTCAAGGGGTTCTCAAAAGGGTTATTTGCATTTCCCCACCTCAACAGAACAATGCATTAAAAGGGAAATAATCCTTCCACTGAAAAAGTATTTTGAGATGTGACAATTCTTGATTTTTGACAGGTTCAGGGAGTTTATCTACGGAGCATCGATTAGTATCCCAAACCCTTGAGGCTGGATCAGTTAAGGCACCAAAAGCACAATTCTTCCTTAAAATCCTGAGCACCTCCTATTCCTACAGGTATTCTATCATGATGAATTTATGTTGTTTTAATATATTTATAACTTCTCAAATACTTAGATCATGAAAATATACAGGCAAGAAATATCTGGGGGCAGGAGAGGGTAGAACAATTCTAGATGCCTCTTTGGCTTAAACTTTCTCATATCAAAAAGTATAAACTCCCAATATCTTTACCCATGCTGTTCGTTAGTGAAAAAGAAATTTTCCATCCAGATCTATCATTTCGAATATCAGTTAAAATCCCAATATCTTGATTATGGTGGCTTGAAGGGGAATAGTCTCCATATGGTCACATGTTGGAATGTTTGGTCTCTAGTTGATGAAACTGCTTGGGAAGGATAAGGAGAGGTGGCCTTGTGAGAGGAGGTCGGTTGTTAGAGATGAGCTTGGAGGTTTTAAAAGTTCGTGTCATTTCTCTCTGACTCCCACATGAGGGTCAGATGTTATGCCTGCCTGATGCCATATTTCTCTATGTG
The DNA here is from genome assembly GCF_011064425.1 of Rattus rattus. Taxonomy (NCBI): domain Eukaryota; kingdom Metazoa; phylum Chordata; class Mammalia; order Rodentia; family Muridae; genus Rattus; species Rattus rattus. The sequence goes on along the minus strand of NC_046160.1, from coordinate 102,954,934 downwards.
ATGCTCATAGACTCTTCCTAAACCATGAGGTCAAATTAAATGCTTTCTTTCATAAGTTGCCATGGTCATGATCTTTTGCCATGGCAATAGGAAAGTAACTAAGATACTCATGAATACCTGTAGGATGATGTCATTATGCAGGTGAAGGCAGGTACAGGATAGAACGAGGCCTGTCTTTGGATGAAGGAAGGATGCGGGGAGAAAGGTTTTAGAGAGGGAGGAGCAGAGATAGGTTAAAAAAACTACTCATGAGCATTTTTAATTATACTGCAACAAATACCTATCTTCTAAATACCTATCTTGTAAAAGAAAATGTACCTTTTTTTCTGGATATCTATAACACCTAGTATGGCTAGGTCCCTCCTGGAAATAACTATGCAAGCATGAAAATCTAATGTTCTTAGAATTTCAGAATAAGAAAAATTCTAAAAGGATAATGTCAATCTCCTAATTTTTGCACATGAAGAGCCTCTTCTATGACATAAATAATCTCCAAAGTATGCTAACAGCTGTCACTGAAAGATTTTTTCCCTCTGGACCTATATTGTAGATATATATGGTACAGAATAAAAGTCTTATCTTTCTTGCATCTCTGTGTGCCCTTTTTAAGTAAGTTTCCCTTAATAAATGTACAATTGATATGTGTAGATTGAAAGAATAACATTGTCTTGGCATGGCATGATTGAGGATTGGTTAAGGCCCAGACCCTCATGAATGAGATAAGGAGGCGGACTTTATGGACAGATATTTACTTGCTGGCTTTTTGAATTCGAAACCATAAGGTGCTTTTCCACTATGGCCATTGCCTCAGTTTTAATTCAAATAGTCATGTCCTAGGCTGATTTTGCTCCCTTCTTTTCTCCAAGAAAGATAAATGCCCTTGAAGGCAAAGAAGGGTACACTCAAGCCTGGTCTGTATGAAAAAATGGAGCACAGTAGAACTCAGTTCATTTGTACATGGATGTGATTAAAGTATGTAGGTGGGGGCAAGAGAGAGTTTCTGGAATCTCCAGAGGACTGGAATATACAGAGAAGATCTACTATCTCACGTTAAGGAAGATAAAGGCTGGGTAAAGCAAGATACTGCTGAGATTGGAAACATTCTTGAGTTCTGGGCCTTTGAACAGTATTGCATGTTGCTCAATTTTCATGAATGATCAAGATAGAGGGCTCCTTAGCATGAACATGAATTGCAGCAGGTTGAAGAGAGAAGAATTAGAGTCCGGTGGAAATCTGAAAGAACTCATATTTTCTGCATTTTACCTTATTGTTAGTGACTGTCTTCAAGAATAGGAATTTTCTATCTGAGTCTATATATCTGAGTCAAGAGTTTCCAATGGCACATGTATTGGTTGTACTTTCTTGATATTTGTCAATGACAGAATATTGTGGAAAGTTCTGTGTTAATTTTTTTTAAACATCCTTCGAAACATGGTATGTTGCCCCCACCACTGTAGCATTTACATCATTTGAAAAGAGGACAATACTAGACTATTGGTACATGTGAGAAGGGTTAATTTACAAATGAGGTGATAAATTGTTGTGGTCTAGTGGTGAAATAGACCACCATTAACTGTTTAGTATTTCACAGTGCCTGTCAGATTATCCTGAGAGAATGTTACAAATCTTTCTCTATATATGGTATTATCCATGTTCTTGATAATTGAATGATTGTGCAAAATAGAGGAAATCCTGAGTAACCACTGTGGTCCAGACACTTCATATAGGCAGCTTTGATTTAATGATGTAAATATACATATCCTTATGATGATTAGCTCAAAAGCTTATACTTTTGCTAAATACTTGAGGGAAGAATGAAAGAAAATATCTTATTTCTCAAAATTATTTCATATCTCTCCTCCTCCCTTCCATTTTATTGAGAATTAAATCTAGAATTTTGGGCAAGTTTGGCAAGTTTCCCACTAAGCTATTTCTCCAGCCCTCTCCTGTTTAAAATATCTGTTCCACAGTTGTGTAATCATAAGAAAAGTTATTGCAAGCCAATCAATGCCAATCTTATCCATCCTTTGAGCTTAGCTAAAAATAAGGAATCTTCTCAATATTTATTCCAATAATGGTCCTCATGCCTCTAACCTTGAAATAATAAATAAATAAATATTTTCAATGTGTACAAGAACAAATGAAATTCTTCCTTATTTTTCTAGCTATCATAATCAAGTTTCAAGGTCATTAGTGATGATATGTGACTCACAATAGAATCTTCAGGAAATTTGCCAATTCTAATTATCCTAACAATACCAGTGTAGAAGGAAAGGAAATAATCAAGATAGATATGTCACTGATTAGATTAGGTTTGACTCTCAGACCAAGATTGAGGTAGCTTGATGCATGAACATTTGTGTCACCTCATGACCACTCCAAAATGTTAGGAAGTTTCACTCTCCTGTTTCCAATACATGGAAGAAGTTTGATTTTTTTCTTTTCTTTTATTGGATATTTTTCAATTTATATCTTAAGGCTTATCCCCTTTCCTTGTTTCCCCTCCAGAAACCCCCTATCCCATCCCCATCTCCCTGCTTCTAGCAGGGTGCTCCCCCACTCACCCACCCTCTCCCTCCAGCCTCCCTGCCCTGGTATTCCCCTACACTGGGGCATGAAGCCTTCGAAGGACCAAGGGACTCTCCTCCTATTGATAAACCAAAAGGCCATCTTCTGCTACATAGGAAGAACAACAGTATCAACCAAACAGACCCACCAGAGCTCCCAGGGACTAAACCACCAACCAAAGAGTACACATGGAACGACCCATGGCTCTAGCCAAATATGTAGCAGAGGAAGAAGTTTGTTAATGATTCAAGTAACAGTGGCATGTACCCAGAATCCTTCCCAGAGAGATATTAGTTAGAAATTGGTATTTTAGGATGTTTGATTAAAAGAACATTCAGGAAAGGAACCAGTATTAAAATTGAAGGCAGCGCCAAAAAGAATGTGTAAGGACATCTAGTTTTAATATTACAGTCCATAGAATGTGTTTGCCTCCATCCCCAGTCACATTGCAGTGCCCATTTGTAAATCATTTTTAATTGTCTTATTAAGCAGCTTAGAGCACAGCAATCAAGAGCCTGTGGCGTTTTGAGACCTGGCATAGCCATCAGGCATGGATCAGCAGTCAGGATAATAGAAGATGCAGGATTATATAACCAGTTATGGTCAGTAGGGAAGGTGCTTTGGAGAGAAAGTGGTACATGGCTTGCCACAAAGAGGTGCTGCTGTTTGACAATGTGAAACCTGATGGTTCCAGAGAATGAAGACCTGCTTCCCCACAGGTGCACACCTACCAGTCACCCGCTCTTCCAGAACCGTGGTGGAAAAGGCAACCATCAAAAGCAGGGATCTTTGTTCAAGGAGAAATTTCTCTTGCACCATTCTGACTCATGACATAAATACTTTATTGCCAGAGGCTCCAAATATTGAATTTTGTTTATATGTATGAAATTCCAGTAGCTGAATCAAGTATTCAGATTTGTCCTTGGAAGAAGACATTGAAAAGTGTCCATGAGTGGGATTTTTCTGAAATGACATGCAACTGTAATTGCATGCAGATGATTATTTTAATTATCTTATACTATTCCATACCACCCCAGGGGGAAGGAACAATATTCTAAATTAATTGTTATGCTTCCTTAGGTAAGAGCAAACACAACAAATGGTAATAATGCAGTGCAAGAATAGGAGTTGGGGGGAAAATCTCAGTATGTAAAGTGCCTTCTGCAAAGCCTAAGGACATGTGTTTGACCCCTAGTTCCCACTCACTAAAAAGTGAGGGTGGTGATTTATGTATAGTGCTTTGAATATCTGGGACTGAATGGCTAGTAAGTATAGCTGAATTTGTAAGTTCCAAGCTCAGCAAGAGACCTCATCTCAAGTAAAAGAAAAAAATAGATAGATAGGTAGGTAGATAGGTGATAGATAGAAAAGTAGAAAGATGATAGATAAAAGATAGGTGTGAGATAATAGATAAAAAGATAATAGATAATAGATAAAATCAAGGTAGAAAACAATTAAGGAAGACATTTGACATAAGCATAGGCACACACACACACACACACACACACACACACACACACACACACGAATATCTACACACCAACAGATATACATACCGAAAAGCATAAGGAACCAGGCAAAATATACTGTTCCAGAGAGGGGTCCTATAAATGTATCATTCTTCAAAGATTATCACTCATGAGGCAGTAAAAATATAAAACTCAGCCACCAAGAATTTGCAAAAAATTAGAATGTTAAAAAGATAGAATTTATATAATTAATGTCAATGTATTTATAAACACATCAAGAGGGATTTTGTTTTAGTACATTAGTGGGGGAAAATGTCTCACCTCCAAGATGCAGTTTTTAAATTATGTGTTGGAACATAAATAGTACATCTTTTTTTTTTCATCTTTTCTCTTTATTTCCTAGCTATAGGCAAACATATTTAAATCTATTTTTTTATGTGCTCCTGGCTATGTCCAGGAAATGAAGCCATAAACATTACAATATAAAACACATGCTTCACATGTATGGCCATCTTGGAAAGCCTGATTACTATCCAGGTTTTTTTGAATAATGATCCATTGATTTGTCTTAGCTTTAGATTATTAAATAAGCTAATTCCCATTTTGTATATTGTTTCCAATGTATATAAAAGATGGTTCCTTCTTCACAAATATTACTGCTTAGATTTGTCTTTTTGGACAGCATTTTGGAAACACTTTGCTATACTGTTACAGAAGTGTCACTGAGAAATTTTAATTATCTCATAGTTAGTCATATTCCAAAACTTCTGAAAGTGACTTAATGAGATAAGGAGAGAAATAATTTAATTGAATACACTAATGAAATGGAGTTAGAAAGACAATGGAGGAAGCTAAGAGAATGCATGGAAGCATTAGTGTCCCATGGCTTTCTTGACAAGCTTTACTTCCTTGAGCTTGATTCGATGCCCGCCTAGGGCAGACACGTAAGCTACAGCTGACCTGAGAATCCTAACAATTGATGAATGACAGTCATCCAGGTTGGTTACACAAGGCGACATACAGAAAATCTAGTCTCGAGATTTGGGAAGAGATCAAAATCAAACTGGCAAACAAAGATCCAGACAGGTAAGAGCAAAATGTTCAACAGAAGGCTAAGAATAAAGTGGAGAGAGGAGCGCTTTGCACATTGTGGAATACATGGGTGCAGAATAGGTTGTCAGTTTAAAAGAACACATAAGAACAGATAAAGTAAACAGTATCACTGTCTAGTTTTTATTATAACAATTAATTTTAGACAAAGAGCACTATTAAGAGGGATGGTAAAGGGGCATGATTTTTATCCCCACTCTGTCATTTTCTGCAGTTCATTAAATGGAAGAAATTGATTCAGCAGAGCTAATTTTGTAATTAAAAAGCTTATCATGGTTTTCTGTAATGAGTTAAGTAAACAGACAGTAATTCAGTTACAATATTTACACAGCTTATACCAGGGGACATTTGCTTACTCAATTAAATACTATGGGGGAGCAAGAAAGGGAGAAATTGAAAATGGGAATAAAAAACTATATCAAGGGCAACCAGGAATTCAGGCCTCACATGTGGACCCTGCAGTAGTCACATTGATATCAAGACAGAAACTTAGTCATTTGAGTCACCCTTGAACTAGAATATACCATGGCCAGTGCCTTCATTAGATTGTGCTTACCCTGAGAAATTATGTTTACATTATTTCATCTTGGGACAAATAAAATAATCCACTTGAAACTGAAATGCACCAAGTTTCAACCTTTCTCTTAGTTGAACAAACATGTTTCCGACGATACCATTTTTCCCAAGAAACTCTATTGATGTATTGCCAGAGAGGCATACATAATGTGCACAGAAAAGCTCATAATTGGGGTGGATGAATTAAACAATTGGTTAAATTGCTTCCAATTTGACGTAGACTATGCGACTCGGGTGGCAATTTCTAAATGGCCTCATGATTCACCACTCACAAACACCTCTCTTGGAAATCTCCTACCAGCCCTGCAAGCCATAAAGACCCATATCCCTGAAAAGATAGAAAAAGCAAAAATTAATAAATAAAAGGAAAGAAACAGAGAGGGGGAGGATGAGGGATGGAGCAGAGGAAACATACTGGACAAGAGATGGGGGAGGATACAGGAGATAAAATAGCCAGGGGGTGGGTAGAGAAGAGGAAAGAGGAAGGGGGAGAGAAGACATAAACTTGGACCCACACCCTGGCAAAATTACTGATTCACGTGATATAGCTGAATTTGAAATGATTATGTCAAACACCCTGATACCGGTCCCTAGTATTCTGTCTGAATGTTGTCTTAGAGACTGCTAGCCTTTGAATTGAAGCCTTGCTGCCTTTTCCAAGTAGTGTGGCTCAGTGTAACTTCACTGTTCTAGTGATGTCATTGCTGTAAAACAGTGCTGACTAGGAGGCTCTCAATAGTTTCCTTGAGAACTGCTTCTATCTATCGTCATTTATTCAGGAAACATTCAGCACCATGGAGAGCTCCAATTCTTCCAAGGAAGAACATCTACTCAGGCTTAGCCGCACCATTTTATTCTCACAAGGAATGCCTTCTAGAGCAAAACAGACACCATTATTCAGCCAACAGCCTTTTCAGCAGTGAGAGAATATGATCCACACCCAGGACCACACATTCCGCCATGCTGTCTGTGGTCCGTTTGTCAAGTCTCTCTGAATGGGCCATGCAAAATTGATTCAACTAATCACTTTGTATCAAACATACCCTTTTCATTATATTTATTTTCATGATATACACTGGGAAATGCTAATTGAAGCACTCCATGACGAATGTCTTTTGCCATCAGAATAAAATCAGAATAGACATATTCTCCAAGGGCCTACATTGTAGGCGTCTGGAGAACCTGGGATTAAAGATAGAAAAGCCTGTCCCAGTATCAATTCTAGAAATATATCCTGAAAATCTGTGATGTTTAGTGAGTAGGAATATGTCCCAGGGAAGACACAGTTTCAAGACCTCACCCACTTTACCCTTCTTGGTGTTAGTTAAAAAGAAGAAATTAAAACTCCAGAGGTATCAATCCAAGGAATGAATTAAAGGGAGGAATAACAAGACGGCTGTACACTGAATTAACACTTTCAGTGGCATCGTTTCAAATTGGATGCTAGGACACTCTGTTAAGCAAGAGATCTCAGTGAAGTTCTGCTGCTCTATGAAGGTCCCCTCCCTTCGATCTGTTGAAATGTGTTACTAAGTCATCAGCATAAAACTTCACATAAACCAGCTATTCAGAGACTACAGGAAATCGCTATTATATCTGGTAGCAGTGTAGTCATGACCTTCTTCCAAGCGGCTTGCGCAAACTGCTATCTATTTGTTTCTGCGTCTCTCCCTCTGCTGTGCCAGCCTACCACATGTGCCATCTGTCAGCTTCTCCCAACACGCGAAGTGTCTTCAGGATCGGAGCATCATTTCAATTCCCATTTTTTTTTTTCAGGTTAAAAGTAGTAAATTGCAGATGGCAAGGGATTATTTTTTTTTTTCCTTTAGACTACTCAAAGCTGGGGTAATTCTGCCATGAGTCACGTTAAAGAAAGAGCAAGCGATGTGACACGGCACCTACTCAACACGAGGCATGTGCAAAAAAGCACAGCTCTGTGTCAGCCAGCCATTCAGTAAAAAAAGATGGAAGGATTTTACTTGGAAAGATTTTACAGTGAGGGATTGTGTGGGGGCTCAACGTGCCCAGTGAACGCCATCCCACTTTGTGTGAGGACGGGTGACAATGAAACAGTAGTGGGCCAGGGCATGAGATTAGGGATAGATGAGTGGTTAGCCCATTCAAGTCTCTGGGTTATACTCTCCATACCAAAAGTGAAAAAAAAAAAAGATAAATGGGTGGTGTACCTACAGCATGCTTAATCATGACAGGGCATATGTAGAATGGACTCTTGTACAAATCCTGGGAAAACAAGCCAGGTCAGGGGAGGACTAAGTCACTAGCACTCCCTTCCAGCCTCCTCATATCCCACATATCGCTTTTTCCTAAGACGGCTCCAGCTCACCTGTTAAAATTTAAGAGGCTACTCACAGACTGTTCATAGTGTAGCCTGAGACTGTTTTTGGAAGCCCCCTGAAAGCTATAACTGCTGCAGATGTTACAGATCCAAGAGGAAACATCTTGGGTAATGATGAGGCAGAAGAGGAGAGGAATCCCTTAATTTCTTCCAAGCAGTGGTTGGGATTCCTTTGGAGTGACTTCCTTACAATTATTTGAATGTTCTGGAGAGATCTGAGTGGGTAACAGTTCTGGTTGCTTGAGAACTGGTTGTCTCTTAAAGGGATTTGCTTTTGAACCCCACCTCAGAAGAGTTGTTTTTTTTTTTTAATGTTTGATGTTGAACTCTCCAACCCAGTTTAAATTAATCACAGATACTTTTCACGGGAGTAAGCTGTGTCCTCGGTTCCCAGTATAAATGTTAAAATTTAGCAAAGGACATATGTGCAGATATATAGCTATTTAATTATGCACAAAGCCTCTGTAAATCAGTAGTGTATTTTCAAGTCAGGCCTGGGTGGCTCATACCTGTAATCCAGAGACAGGAGGATTAAGAGTCCAAACCAGTCTCAAACACAATGGGACTCAATGACTTCTAGGTCAGGTTGGTATACATGAGAACTTGTCTCAAATAAAACCAAATGGAAATCAAAAGTGCAAATGTACACAAAACTTAGTTGACATATCAAAGTTATGCAAACAATTTCAATAATGGAGAAGTGTGCTTATGCTATAGGTAAGTAAAGCAAGTGAATGTTTAACCAACTTCATAACATACAAAGACTTTCCCTTCTGACTTCATGTTATGCATATGTTTAACTATGTACATATGTATATAAAGAATAATATGTATATTTACACCTAGATATATAGATGAATGAAGTGTATGATCTTTTGTCCTTATCTGTGTAGTACTTCTCTTGTCCACTTCTCTCTCCTCCTCTCAGACTTTTTACAATTGCCTCATACTCAGCCCTCTTTGACTTTTTATAAACAAGTAATTTTTAATAAATAATGACACCTAAACATGCATTCCAAGGAGTACTTCTTTGGACTGTAAAAGTAAATAGATCAGCCTCACTCATATAACAGCGGGCATTGAGTGGTATTCTCAGAATGAATTCTCCCAGAAGTGTTCACCATGTGAGCCCTCACTTAATCATGTCATTAGATATTCAGCAGGGGCAGCTTGCGAATATCAAGGCTTCACCAAATAATAACTTACATCTTTTAGGAAGGTGTGGGGTACCTGATCAAAACCTTTTCTACATTAGCTAAGTGTCAGTTTTGATTCTACAGGAGTAGGGGAAAAATCACATCTTAGAATACTGTTTCTGCAACAAGAAGAGGGACATCAGATGACTTAATTGGGAGACAAAAATCCATCTTCATGATATAAATGAAAGCACACTTTTCCAATGAGGTCCTCCATCTAAAGGCAGGTTTTCCTAGATGAAAAACAGTTCTGTCCCATCCTAGTCCAAGTGTACCTGCATTTTAGGGTAAAAATACGTAAACAGGAAATGTTTAGAGGTGAGAAAAGTGCGGAAAGTGGCTCATGAAGACACTATCACAAAGACCTTGCCACATCAAAAATCTATGTCCTGCTTAAAATGCTTCTCTAATCTTCTGTTATAAGCACTTCTTAGGCATTCATGTTCCTCATCTCCTTTATCTTTCCCCAACAGACTTCATGGGGTTCTTCCAGTAGTTTAACAAGTCAGAATTTAAAACAATATTAATTATTATTAATTTTGAATCATTTACTCTCCAAAGGATGGTATTCCGTCTTATAGGACCTCCACAATTTTTCTAGAATGTTTGTTTTCAATAGTGATGGGGAAGGTGCGGTAACAAAGATGCAAGGTGGGGCTATGGATATGATGTCTTTAAGATCAGGACATGATGGAGCATGCCAAGGTAATATTCTGTCTTCTCTAATGGTACCAGCAAGAGTAAAACACTAGTTAAACTTTTGTTGGTAACAAAGGACTGTGGATTCTGGAAGCTCCATTCTTATAGCAATAGCAATCCCAGCATTACTCAGTTTCCCACTTGTGTCTGAGTGGTTGTGGGCTGATGAGATTTTCACCCATTTATTTAGTGACCCAATCTGGTGAGATTCTCACCCATTTGTTAGTGATTCCACTTGATTCATCCCATCAGAAAATCTCGTTCTTAAGAAGACAAAATGGAAAGATCTTGATCCAGTGCTGAAAATGCATGGTGTGCATTTGCTGGTATTCAATAATTTTTCCACCTCATGTCTAGATCGTGAAAAGCAACAGATGTTTATTTAAAGGAAACCCAAAGGATTCTGAGCATGTCTCCTCTCTAAGCAGAAAAAGAGTTTTCACTAAATGGCAAAGAAATAATAGCACTGCCATCAGTCACAGTACCAATTATGAAAAGAATAGAAAGACAAGAGTCCCTACCCTGGTTAACCCAAAATGCTTTTCAAAGACTGTACATGTCTTTATTATTATGACTTGGATAGAGAATGCTTCTGGTGTGCCATGGGTTGAGCCTAAAAGTGTCAAAATTCATTGCATGCACAGAACCATGCACAGAACAGCTATTCACCTTACCCAGAATGTGCACAGTGCTGTGGTTGAGAAAAGAAACTGGAAATACAAACATGGTGGCGACAGAATGCTAAGCACTGAGAAGAGAATGGTTAGTAACACATTGATGAGGTTGGTTTGTTTTGAGGTGGTGTTTCACACTATCCAGGTTGTGATGGAACCTGCTGTGTAATCTATGCTAGCCTTAAACTCAAGATCTTTCTGTTCTCCACCTCTCAAATGTGCTAATGGCAAGTGTTCACTAGCCAGCACATATGTTACTACTAACTTGAAACAAAACCTTTTTAATCTGTATCCTGTAGATTTCCAGAATCTTGTATTTCAGCAGTGTACCAAATCCTTTAGACTCTTGCCCCTAAATTTGCTGTCACAGTTAAAATAAAATTTTATTAAGGATTAAAGGGAAGTAATACAATAGGAGGAAAAATATTGAATATTCATCATTAAATGAATAAAAAGTAAACCTCTCTGTGATCAGTAAAGGAGTTTTTGTTGTTGTTGTTGTTGTTAGAGTTTCTCTTTTATTTAACCTTGCTTCTAAGACAAAACCCCAAAATATAAAATACAAATTTTCAAAACATTCAAAATGTTAACCTTATTTCATTATGATAGACTACTATATCCCCCTCCCAAATAACCTAGGTTCTTTTCATCGCTTCTCGGCCTTTTGGCTAAGATCAAGTGTAGTATCTCTTTTCATAATTTGTAATTATTCTCTCAAACATGTTATCTCAGGAAGAATATAGATCCAGACTTCAAAATGGGTAGCCTTATTCATTGTGTGTTTGCAGCAAACTGAAATATCCTGTAAGCTGTGTTTTCCACACTTGTTAAGAGAAGACTGCACAACATTGTATTTATAAAGCTGGTATGTGAAATAAACTGGGATAGGTAAAGAAAATATCTATGGATTTGAAAACAAAAGAGTCTAGTGGTTTCTGTGTGGATTTATTTTACATAGTATGACTCTGACTTAAATAAGGAAAACCTCATGTTCCTTTAATGAAGAAGTGGGAAAGGGAAGTAGAGTTTCAAGTAATATTTGAGATTTATAATATAAAAGAATTTGGGTTACATTATTTAAAACATCTGTGGATAAAGATAAGAGTCCCCATAATCTATCTAAGAATACACTAATGGTTATGACTACTGCATTTGATCCACTAAACAACTTTAAGTCAAAATGAAGGAAATGATAAATCATACCAAATAATGCATATAGAAAATGACTAACCTTAAATCCTTTTGATTTATCTTTACTCATTCAGAAAACTGGTACTTACGGATCTCAAGAAAACTTAAAACTTAGCTAGACTCATGTGTTTTTTATTTTTATCTTTTTAATGGTGGCAGGGAGAATAAACCTTGGGTTTTGTCACCTTATACTATTAAATGGCAGAAGCTTAATAACATCCTTTGCTTATATTGCATTTATCTTTAATATTGTCTTTTATTTGTGTGAAGTTTGAGTGAGTTCCCCTTTACCTTAGTGTTATGTTTGTTGCTATTCAAACAAATGTATTTCTTTTAAAGCAAAATAAATCAACTTAAGCATTGAATAAATAGTACAGACGAAAAATGTCTTTGACAAAAGTCACTGAAGGTAGTGTTCAAGAGGCAAGGGTAATAAATACCACACAACCTTTTCCTATGCTTCTATTTGAGGTAGGACGTGAATCCTGTCAATTCCATAGGTCCTTACACAAATACATGTTTTGCTTGTCATTTTACTTAGTATTTTTTCCAGGATTGTTGATAGGTTCAAATTTGAATTATTTTTAAACAGTTTGAGAGTTTCTCTGATAGACTCTACTATGGGTGTCTACTTGAGACACCCAACTATGGATGCTACTCTTGATGGACCCTTCTATGCTGAGACACACTGTTCAGATTTCACAGACTCCTTCAACCTTAGTAGCTGCAAGACTCAAGAAATGCTCAAGGGTGACACCAATTTCCTGCGATGAGGAGAAAAAAGACACACCAAACTTTAGTCATGAATAGAATGTCACAACCTCTGAATGAAGGGTAACCTGTGCAGAGGTCTCCTAATCTCTGTATACTCACAAGTGAGTCCCAGGGGAATATAAAGAAAGAAGGAAACGTGTTTGGAAACTCAAGACCATCCAACTTTGCTGTGATCCTCTGCAGCTCAGTTAAATGATGAAGCCCTGGTATCATGAGATGAAGTTTAGGGAGTTTCCCTCACACATGTTTGTTTGTTTGGATATTTTTGTATACTCAAGATGCTACAAAAGTCATGAGATGGTTAGTAAATGTAATGGTAATATGATCCAGTTACCATCGAGCCTTCCTGATGGAATGCTCTCTTTAGATCAGCATCAGATCAACCGTTGTGGTGCACACTGGGTAGGAATGATTGTCATTTTGCAAGGGGAGAACTGCAGTCAAGAGAGGTTAAGTGAGGTCAAGAAGGGGCAAGACACATATCAGAGCTCTTGTAGCAGCCTGACACATACACAAATGATAGAATAGTCTTGCCATAGTAAGAGAGGAGATTAGGGTTACAAGCAAAACCAGGGGGTATTCCGAGTGTTCAGAATGTAGTTCACCAAACGGCACAGGCTTTCAGGGTAGGATCTGAGAAACTCAGCTGGCCTTCTGGCAGCCAGAGGTGGAGCGAGTCTCTGACTTTGTCAATTCAATTGGATTCCTTGAAGGCTTATTAAGCTCCTTGTGTATCAATAATCTCTGTGCTCTAAATGTTTAAATTCCAGTTAAGATATTGACAACAAGTTATCAGATATAGTTATATAGGCTGTGAATTAAAAATTCTAAAGGAGCCATTCTCATTCCAAATAAAGTGAAGCAAGGTGGGGAGCACACGTTACACAACGGCCCCCAAGTATTGCAGTTAATATTTCCAATAAATAAAAGTAGTACAGCAGTGATTGATAAGAAGGATAGAAAAGTTGTTGCTAGAAAAAGCGACGATGTAAAATGCCACAGATTTTTGATGAGTCCTATGATCCTTGTAGAAAACTCTTTTAGGAATAGGCCAGACAATCTAAGCTAAGTCATTTCATTGAAACTTCATCTGTAAGATAAGAATGTTGCCTCTTCCAAATCGGTATTTTTGACCTCCATGGTGGTCTTGGTCTTTTAATTTCCCCACGTCTTGATTTTTAACATGCTTGAGATTAACCAAAACACACATTGGGAAGCCTGGAGATGGGAAACCCAAATGGAGAATGTCACGTGAAGGAGAGATGGGCCGAAGAAAAATGACCAGCAATTTTCAAGTCTAACTGTTTCTGGAAATTCACACAACTCCCAAAGCAGTGGTCAGCTGACCCAGCATTAGTCTCTTCACAATAAAATTTCAACCAAGGATGGCTGCCTACCAGGCATGACAGATCAGGGACCTTAATGACATTATTCTAAGCATTAGCACAGTGGCTCATTCAGGTCAGCATACGTGTGACATGAATGTTCTTCTCTGGCTGTATGGAAATTCTTTCTCTCTTTTAAATAACAATGAATGAGCATTCATTAGTTTTAAGTCTTCTGTTTGATAGAGACTCTTCCGTATATGCTTACATACTTGCATCAGTAAAATTGTTACATGGAAGTTTTTCAAAACCTAACTTGTATTAAACATCTTTTTTTTTTGTTTTTTTACAAGAATTATTTTGTAAATGGTTATTTTTAGGTAGCGTTAGCAATACACATTAAAGTCCAGGTGATACAAGCCAGTTGTTAGGCAACGTGACCCGGATGATTTTAAGAAGGTTAATTTCTCTGGCAAATCAGAACTATGCCATGGGAAAATAATCTCTACCTCACTGCCCATCTTCCTGAAATTAGTGCAGAATTCTTGTCACATGGATCTAATTGCATGAACTCTTGAGTTGTATGAGTAAGATAACAGGAAGTGTTGAGAAATGTCTGAACGCAAGCTGTAACCCCACAGGGGCATTTCAGTATCTTTCACCTCTACCTGACTTACAAAACCATTTTGTACTCTGTGTGTGCAATTTCATACGTACTCACACAACACAAAATATTGTGACTGAATCCATATTTGTGTGTGTGTGTTTGTGTGTGTGTATGTGTGTGTGTGTGTGTGTTATAATCTATTACAGACATGTAGAAACTCCTCTAAGATATTTCAAGACTAACTTCTTTCAAGAAGTACATTTTGCTTCCACTTGGCTAACAAACGAAGCAAAACAAACAAACAAATAGGCACACCAAATTTGTTTTCCATCTCTAACAGAAACTTTGTAGCCATAACCTGATAATTCTCCAATGTATACATATATTCAAAGGTGATGTCATATCCCACATACACATACAGTTACTATCTGTCAAATGAAAGTAAGGTGAATCTAGAAAGAATGTGGATCTCTTCAGAGAGGAGAGTTTTAATAATGCAAATAATAAGATAATGAGATGCAAGGTGGTTAATGCTGAGTGGTACAGGCTTAATAGCCTGACACCTGGGATTGAGGATAAATCAAATTCTGACACCAATCAATCAGACTCCCCCATTCATGTTTTCCTGATAAAATATTTCAAGAAATGAATACCTTTTGCCAATATCAAATACTTAAAACGGTTTCAGAGTCTGACCACATTTTATACAAAATGGCATTGAGAAGATATATATATAAATTTCTAGAAATCTCTTTCCAGTTAATTTCGAAATTCCATGAAGGATGGCTTGTGATACCTCTTGCTGTGTGGGAATCGTGGACTTAGGTGATTTACTGCTTCATGTAAAGACTGCAATTCAGCTTCTGCCTCTATTTCAGTGATAAGTGGTTTCAAATTATTTTGATTTTTGTGTAACTGATTTAGTTTGCCTTATTAGAGTTTTCCTGCTCCTATTTAATGAGGCTGTAATTTCCTTTAATTTTTTTTGCTCTAATTGGGTTAGCAGTGTCTACTGAGATATAGCAGCCCTTATTTTTAGCTCCTGTGGTAGATCTCCTGCAGAGATGCTGCATCTCTCCATAGCCAGGTCAGATGGCAACTTCACATGGAAGGTGGGGAGGTGAACTCAAACTGGCAGTGGGAAGTAGTGACTTTGGTTAGAATGTGAGGAATGAGTTGCAGGGGGTGACAGTCACATTTCCTCTAAGTCTGCTCTTCACAGTCTTCCACCACCACAAGGGAAGGAGAGTGGGGGAAGGGAGAGTTATTTGTAAGTATCAGAATAGAAAACACCCAGTTTTTATTATCTACTTAATTTCAAATGTTGAACCTGACCCTGCCTAATGTAGAAATCAGTTCCCATTGTAAAGCAAGGTAAACGAAAGCTTATAAATTAAACCAGGAGTGACACACACTTAGCAGGATTCTCACTTTGTGATGTGAGCCCCCATACTCATAGATAACCACATTGGAGAGCAAGAGACACACAGGAGGTCTTCTTGTCTGAGTTCTGTGTGAGAAGGCTTTGGCTAATCATTGAAATGGTAGAAAAGGGGATGTATCTGTGATGATTTGCATGAGGAATGTCCCCAATAAGATTGTGTATTTGCATAATTGCCACCCAATGAATGGCACTGTTTAGGCACTTACCTCCTAGGTACAGCCTTGCTGGGGGAAGCACATCACTTAAGGAAGGCTTTAAGAGTTTATAGCCTTGCCCCATTTCTAGTTGGCACTCTCTGCTTTCTGCCTGTGGTGGAAAATATGATCTTCCTGCCCTAGCTGTCTGTTGCCATGCCTCCCCTGCCATTATGGACTCTCCCTCTGGAACCATAAGCAAAACAGATGCTTATGTAGGTCAATTTAGGTCAAGTTATTTTTTTTCCACAGCAGCAGAAAAGTAATATAGTATTATTTTAGGGCACTTGAGTTTCTCTGGAGAGATGTCATATATAGTTATTATGCCCCAACCTACTGTCCAGTCCAAAGTCAATCATATTGTGGACCAAGATGATACCAGAAAAAATTTTTCTATCAAGTTCTTGGTCTGTTCCATAATACAGTTCTCTTCATCTCTCTCTCTCTCTCTCTCTCTCTCTCTCTCTCTCTCTCTCTCTCTTTCTCTTTCTCTCTGTCTGTCTCTGTGTGTGTGTGTGTGTGTGCATGTGTGCATGGCACACACACGTGCACTTGTGTGTGTGTGTGTATGTATGTACATATGTGTATGCATTTTAAAACGAATAAAAAGATTCCAAACTGAAAACATTTCTAGTCCTCCCAAAATACTAACTTTTGCATTTTCCAAGTGAATAAAATGAATTTTAAAGAAGGAAAATAAAAACAAAATTATCAGCTTTGGATTTAAATAGAGGAAAAGAGAGACTGCAGTGAAAGAAAATTTTACAGGCAGATGTATGAAGGGAAGAAAATGGGAACAATGTTAAAGTGTCAAGCAGGCTAGAGAGTCTATGTGGAAAGGGATAAGGGATGTTTATTGAGCTGGTGTCTAGATGACAGCAAGAAAACTTGTTTTGACACACATCTAAGGAAAGATCTAAGACCTAAGGCAGTCTCTAACTTTCTATGGATCCAAGAAAAGAAAGTAGTTTCTGAGTTGGTTGATGAGATAAGGTCATGTCAGACTGACTGTGAAAAGGATATAATCGGTCCGGGCAGTGGTGCTGCCCACATTTAATCCTAGTACTTGGAGGCAGAGGGAGGCAGAGGCAGGCATATCTCTGAGTTCAAGGCCAGTCTGGTCTACAGAGTGAGTTCCAGAATAGCCAGGGCTACACAGAGAAACCCTGTTCGAAAAACAAACAAAAAACAAACTGAAACAAATAAAAAGAGAGGAAGGAAGAAAACAAGAAGGGAGGGAGGAATGGAGAGAAAAGAAGAGACACATAGGACAAAGGAAGAGCTGTGGTGTTCTTTATTCTGTCATTTAAACTTCACAATAAAGCCCACTCTGCCAAAGATAGTGTGTACAGCTAAAACTGTAGCACCCTCTTCCCACTCTGGACAAGCCTTGCTTGCAGACAGTCATCTGGCTCTGTGCCCAATTCATCAACTTGCCAAGTGCTTTCCAACCTCAGCAATCTTTTGTTTTAGCAATCTTTCCTGACAGGAACGTTCCTTCCCAGATCTGTGAAGAGCTGCCCTCTCCTAGCCATCCCTGTCCCTGTTTAACTGTCTTCTCTAAACATGAGCTTGAGATCAAGCATCTTTCTGAGGCTCTCACACAGCATATGGTTTATTTGCTCATTGACTCTTTCCTGCTCCCTAAACTAAAGGCTCCATAAAAGTAGGAGCTCTGCTGCGTTAACATTGTTTGGACCTTCCAGCATTTAGAACAGAGAACGCTATAAATTAGTGGGACATAACAATAGCCCTGTTGTGAATGTATAATGTAGACAAAAATCACCAGTTGTGATGAAAAGGTCCCAGGCACCCTGGAAGCAGGAATTTTCAAAACCTCTCCATCCTCCTGCCTTTGCACTGGTCACGTCAGTGCAGTAGGCTGTCCACTTGTGGTGATAAGGTACAGGAGAGATGTAACTGAACTGTCTTAGAGTAAACTTAGATCAAAGCTAAAGGCTTTGATTCATGCAGGAAAAAAAGTGGTTTCCAGAGAGCAAGAGAGGTCGTCAGTTGATAAATCCCTTGTCACTAAAGCAAGGGGAACTGAGGTTGGATCCCCCCAACCTCCAACACACACACACACACACACACACACACACACACACACACACACACACACAAAGCCAGCAGAAGCAATATGCACTTGCGTCAATGAAGTCATGTTGCCTTCCGTGCAATTCTCCCTCGTTATCTCAGACAGAATTCCTAAGACTTTCTCCAAGAACAGGCTCTGAGAGACCCTTGGCCAAGCTACACACCTCTTCTTGAAAGCTCTTGGGAACTTAGCACGGTCCTTGTTTCTTACTGTCTTTGAATTGCTTTTACTAAGCACATGATCGAAAGAAGAGCAATTGAACAGTATTTCTCTAGAAAACACCCGGCCCCCTGTATCCCCTCCTAATCTAAAAATATAGAAAATTAAATAGAGCACAGAGGAAATGTGGCTTTCCCGAGAAAACCCACTTTCAGCATCAGTCTCTGCACCCTTCCAAAGACTTCAGAATGCCAATCCCACCTCCGCACAAATGATGAAATGCCATCACTTGACTATTGAGCTGTTCCTCATTTGTCAACAGAGAAGCTGCTAAATTGCTACCCTGAGCAAATTTACATGGAAATTACCAATGATACTCAGCAAATGAAAGAAGGAATTACAACAGAGGGGCGTGTAAGCCTTGAACGTCAGCTCCCTTCCAGAGAGCTGCTGCTGGCTTCTGCAGGTCTCAGTTACTGTGGAAGGAGAAGATGGAGAGCCTGGGAAATAGAAAGATAATTGGTCGAGATCCCTTTTGTGCTCTCACCCCTTTGCACCCATCTGGCTGCCTGTTAAATCTAGCTGGCTAACTCACTGATCTATTTCCTTTCGTGTGTGTGTGTGTGTGTGTGTGTGTGTGTGTGTTCTCTGCCGTAAACCCCTCCACACAAGAGAGATTGCTCTTAATTAGAGTTTCACACCCATCAGCAAAGGTTAATTGCTCAGTTGTCTTTGTTCCCCTCTGGCTCAGAAGTTGCTGGCTAATCATTGGTGCTCACAGACATGTTTTGTGAAATGTGTGGTGACAATCCTCCGGTGGAATTCCCAGGGCTACCTCTCTTCCTCCCTGGGCAAATTACCTCTTCCTCCCAAATTCCTGAATGCCTCTTGTAGAGGCATTTTAATGCAACAACATGGCGACTCTGGCCAGAATATGGACATGTCTTTAATTTCACTAGACAGAGACAAGCAGATCTCCAAGTTCAAGTCCAGCCTGGTACAGAGCAAGTTCCAGGTACAGAAGAACTTTGGTCCAGGAATGAGGGTACATGCCTTTAATCCTAGCACTTAGGAGTCAGTCCTGTTCAGTCAGTTCACTTAAGTAGAGTTGAGATCAGTGCAATCAGTTGGGATTCAGTGCAATGAATTTAGTGGAGTGGAGTTGAGTTCATTTGTGAGTTCATGCAGTTCAGTGCAGGCCAGCAGAGGCAGTTGACATCACAGAATAAGAAGGAGTCAGAAAATTAGAATAATTAGAAAGGGTGAGCTTATTCAGCAGTAAGCCTCTGAGATTACAATTATGTTAGGCAACTAACAGTTTCTTTTACACCCTCTCCAGACCCACATAGGACTTTCCTGAGGTCTACCAAAAGAGATGGATCCTACTTTGTTGCCCTACTTCCCCGATCCTTCCAGAATTGTACAGCAGCCTCTGTTTACCCAAGTGGTGATTTTGTTGTCTGTGACAGATTTGCTAATAACATTATCACCCATAAGTTCTTCAAAGCCTGCCCTCCAAGGTCTTCTACTTCAGATGACTACTGCCCTCCCAACATCCCTGGCAACCCCTGGCAACCTCATATCCCCATGTTTGCACACTAAGGACCACAGTTCTCTCCAGAATAGAAGTAAAATGAAACTGGATTGAATGGCCATGACAGGCTCGTGCCCCTGTATTTACCATGTCGTTCAATGTCTAGATATAACTCTTCAAAAATTTGCAACTTTTGTATTGGTGTCATCTGACCACCTATACTCTAATGCTATACAGCAGAGCTGTGCTCTGTAGTTGGGCTCAGGAGCTCAACTGCCTGAGTTTTGATCTCTCTCTCTCTCTCTCTCTCTCTCTCTCTCTCTCTCTCTCTCTCTCCCTCTCTCTCTCCCATATATATTTTTCTCCTTCCCTCCTTCCCCTCTCCTTCCCCTCTCCCTCCTCCTTCTCTCCCTCCTGCCTTCCTTCACCCCAGCCTCTCTTTTTTTCACATTTTCATGTAGCCTAGGCTAATGTCAAATTCACTATGTAGCTAGGGATGGCCTTCAGCCTTCCTGTCTCAATCTCTCAAATTCTGACATAGCAAATATGTGCCACCAAGTTCACTTAGTGTGGTGCTGTGATCAAACACAAGTTTTCATGTGTGCTAGCAACCCCTTACCAACAGAGCTACATTGTAAGCCCCAAAATAGAGTTTATTTCTTTACTTGGTGGTTTTGCCCTTGTCAGTCTGGAACTGGTTACATACATGAGGTTGGCTTTGAACTCAGATCTGGCTGTTTCTGCTTCCAGAATGCTGGAATTAAAGGCTTATACCATCATGCTTGGCTAAAGCATGGGTTTTTTTTTTTTTTTTTTTTTTAGCAGAAAATTGCAGGTGTGATGGCATTATTTCCATCACAAGCTTATAAAAAGGGGCTAAAATAATTTCACACAAAACATTGCCACAATAAAAGCATTTCTATCATAGTAATGCCTACTTCAATGCCAGGTACACACTAGGAAGTAACTACCTGTTGTCTGACTGAATCTACATCTATAGTCAGACATAGAAAAGAATGAGTCAAAAATTACCCCTTCAAATGCCCTGATATTTCCATCAGTCTCTTCAATGCAAAGAACTACTCCCCCTTCTAAACCACCACCAACAACAACAACTATAAAAAACAAGAATGCAAAGAATTGCAGTGGAAATTGAACAGAGAATATAAACAGAAATATTTGGGGGAATCACTAAGATTTGGGATAGGTGCAAGGAGGAACAAACCATTGATGTACCTGGCAGGCCCTACCAATGAGGGAACTGCAGTTAGTCCAGGTTAAATAAGGCAACTTGCTGAGGAAAGAACTCAGCTTCAAAATGTATGTTTGTAGGTCAGTAACTGCATGAACTTGCATCTGTGAAGCAACATCTGCATGTCTCTATGTCCTCGTCTCTAACTGTAAAAGGGGGATTTAATAGTTTATCTATGTACCCAGCACTGTGAAGGTATTAACAAACTGCCTGTCTCCTCCTCCTTAACCTCTGTCACAAAACTCCAGAGGGAACTTTGGAGCTATGAAACAGAAAGATGCTCATTAATGATTAATGACAATTCAGCAATCATACAAGTACATGGGTGAGCCTATCTAAGACCAAAATTTTAATTTCTCTTCCTAGGAGTGGTTCTGTGTACAAGAGAGTAGAATTGAACGCAGATTTAAACAGGAACCATACAGCAGACTCAAAAATAAGTATACCAGTTTATCCTTCCACAGACCACCATAAGAGGAAGCTGAAATGAAATTAATTTAGGACATGTATATGTCCCTATAGTCTCTACAAAGGCTCATTAAAAACTCTCTGCAGTTAAGAAGCACGATCCCATTATTCATAGCATTCATTGCATTGGAGGGAGAATAATAGCTTCTTTACTATTTAATCTACTTTGAGATCAACACTAGATTATGGGCTGCAGAACTAAATAAAAAAGACTTTGGTATGATGCCAAATTTAAGTCTGAAACTTCCCAACAGGAATGTTTCATGATGAAAAGTAACTGAGAATTATTGTTAAATTGGCCAAGGAAAATTTTGGAAAGAGATCCAAAAATTCAAAACTCAGTTTCTACCCTTTGCTCCAATAGCTACATATGAATCAAGACTTGGTATAGATTTAAGGCACATGTTGCCTCATGAGTCTCAATGACTGTACTAAGTGTGCTTGTATCACTCAGGAGAACTCTGAATCGTGCCCTTTGACGAGGAGACAGGCTTTCAATTTAAATGATTCATCTAAAAAGAGTCTCCCACACAGGAAATTGCATGAAACTTAATTCATTTACCTAAAAAGGATAAAGGATTGACTCAAGCCAAGGAGAATTCAAACATCAGTTCACTGGGATTTATGACAGAGATCTTTAATAACCTACTTTTTACATCCATTAACTCTTGCTAAGCTAAAGGAAATAAATGATGAGGGGATAGGAGAAATGAAAGAATAAAAAGGCAGGAAAAAGAGGGCAGAAAAAAGGGTAAGAGAGAAGAAAGGGAGACAAATTAGAAAGAGGGAAGGAGAAGAAATCCATCAACTAAGAAGATCAACATATCCCTGACTTGGGAGAAAAGTCAACTCATTTGAAAAAAGATAGTCAAAAAGGTATTAGGAGCTTCCAAAAGCAGAAATACAGGCAATCTGTTGTATTAAGACTTTAGTAGGAACAAAATAAAGAAAAAAATATATTCTCTGCCTAGAGGGATATATCCTTCAGGAGAGACATCATGTCATACAGAAATACTTGTAAAAGTTTTCATGCATTCATATTTAGTTAACATAAAAATTATATAGATAGACAAAATACTATCTCTTGGAAGGTAACTGAAACCTTGTATCAAATGTCTTTAAAATGGAGTGAGCAAAGCCATCATGCCTGATCCCAGCTCCTAGATCTTAAAGCAATCAGCCAGCTAATATTTATTCTACAGTATAGACAAAAGTCTACCTTCTGTCAAGGGGAAGAGAATGAATTGTTTTCCCATAATGGTGTTTTCTTTTCAATCAATTTCCCTTCAAGCTTGATTTAAGAAGGTACCATGTCAGAACCTTAGCCTGGTGGATGAAGACTGGGACAGTTCCCCATCAAAGGTGAAAATTATGAGCGAGGCAAACCTGCAGAGTTCAATCTGGAAGCCACAATGCCCCCTCCTCTGCTTCACTCGCTCACTCCCTTTTCCTTTCCTGTCAGTTGGAAGTGTTTGCAGCACTTCACAAAGCTCACGGGAGCCAAAATGAAAAGGCTGAGCTGAACCAAAGAATTCAAACAAGGGCGAAGAAATCTTTTAAGTTCTTCTACCACTGTAAGTATATTTAAATTCAAACGTGTGTGAAGTTCTCCTCTATGTTGGGTACCAAGATCCTGGGAGTTCCATATGACAAGTAGAATAGACTCAGCAGGCTTTGTCCTCAAGGGACTTAAAGCTGAGGATGGTAAGAAAGTCCTCCAAGACAATTCAGAAGATGAACAGAACTGCATTTGCATGAAAACACACATTGTACTGTACTAAAGAGACAGATGAATAGATGGTATTCTTCTACTAAATCTCATCTACATTCAAGAGTCTAATTTACTTGCAAGTCTTAGTGATAGCCCTACTTATCAACACGTTTGTCTCAGCTAATTTTCTGTCTTCTCCATCTCCGTCTTCTGTATGTATTATCAGCCGCTATGCCCTGACAACGTTCCCTTTCTCACCTTGGTGGTCACTTCCTTAGTGTCAACATTCATCCTAAAATCAAGCACTAGCTTGACAGCCGTCACAGTCCTTATCATTGGCTTACCACTGTCCTGCCAGAATTGTCCTTCTAAATCACACATCTGGTCATAGCATGGTTCTAAAAATGCTCAAATTGTATCAAGTTCTTTTGAAACTGCTCTAACCTGGCCTGCAACCTATATCTTGGACTGACAACAACAGCTACTTTTTTGCCACAGTTCAGTCTATTTTGGATTATTCAGTATTTATTTAGTATCTTTGCTCAAATGTATCTTTCAGTCTGAACACTCCCCACCATCCTTCCTATCCTCTTTATTGACCCTTCTCTGGCCACATCTCATTCAAAGGACACAGTCAAGGGAAGTAGTTCTTCCTCTCTGTTTCTAAAGTGCTTTATGTGTTCCTCACTGAGGAGTGGTATAGATAGGTTAATTGCCAAGATTCTCAACAGATGCTGATGGTGGCTGAAAATTAAGTCAGTAGTGATTGATTTGTTTGTGACACCTTCATAAATTGTAGCTAATGAAATATAGCGAATATATATAGAAAGTTCTAGTCCTCCAGAGAGGTCATTTGGGATTACGTGTTGTCAGTGACACCAAAAACCTTTAAAAAATGTATTGCCATTACATTAAGACAAGACATGGGCTTAAAACTCAGAGAGACTATCCAAGGATATTTCATAGGATAAAGAAAAGCAAACCCTAAACACCTGAGCAAAGCATTTTTAGGAGCAAGCACTGGTATAAAAGACTAGAGATCTTAGTTCCAGTATCTATCATGCCGTTCCCTAATCCTGAGAAAGCTGACATCAAGTCAGATAACCTTCTCACCTCAGTTAGTTTCAGTAATAAAACTGGCGTTAAATTATTTGCACTAAGTACATCCAAGAGATGTGGCAAGGATCAAGGAGCAATAGCTAGAGTAGATTTCCTTTATCCAGTGCTTATAAAGAGCTGTGTAGAATGCTAAGCATAATCATTAAATAAACTCATTTATTAGTGACATTAAGGGAGGTAGTCAACAGTGACATGGGTTAAAGGGACAGTCGTTGACAGGAAAGGACAATTTGGTGGAGGTAGACACAGTTATGCTTTCAAAGCAATATAAACAGCTGAACCCATCTTAGAGCTCCTTGTGGCTGTATGAATCTACTCTTGAGATGAGCTTTACTTTTATTTCATTATCTTTGAGCTCATCACGCTGAGGGAAAATTTCCAAATGAGGATTCACTTCAAGTTGAAAAAATTGTCTGCTCCATTTGATAAGTGGGATTGCTACATCTTACACAATTGAAGATTTTCTTCATACTCCAGTGTTTCTCTTAAATGTTTTCTTTAAAACACATACACACTTTTCAGGTAGTATCTCATCAAAGTGTTTGCCTGTTTGCCAATGAAATCAACTAACATCTATGTGTCTGAGTGGGTCTATTGGGGCATTTCCAGGAGAAGTAACTGCATAGGAAAGACCTTTCCCCAGAGAAAGCAATACTTTCTTTAGGTCCAAGGGAGAAGCTGCTGTTTCCTGGCTGATTTTGCACATTGCTGGTGGATGAATGTACCATTCGCAGTCCCATCACTGTCTACTTAGACTTCAAACTGAACTTCTTCCATTGATAATCTGGATTGAGTCCACTGAAGACTGACTCTCCAGGAACCCTTCAACCTATCAGGATTGCAACAAGACCACTGAAGCATCCAGTCTGTAGGAGGGAGCAGTTGCTGGCTTCTTGGCCTCTCCGGCATATAGACAGTTTTGCTGACTACTAAG
Organism: Rattus rattus; assembly: GCF_011064425.1. NCBI lineage: Eukaryota > Metazoa > Chordata > Mammalia > Rodentia > Muridae > Rattus > Rattus rattus. The sequence continues at coordinate 102,929,476 of NC_046160.1, read as the reverse complement.
TTCAAATTATGTAAGCTCATTTAATAAAGGTCTTTTGTAATCTGGATTCATTCTACCAGTTCTGGTGCTCTAGAAAATCCTGGCACATATAGATGCCGATATTGTATAAAATCTCTGTATATGTTAGTATGTGCTTTTGTGCTTACAGGACTAGGTTTCTGTTTTTTGTTGTAGAGCCTTAAGACATAGCCATTAGAAGGTCAAACCCTAGCAATGTTAAGGCACTAAATGGAGTTAATAATTCAAACTATTTATTGATTGAAATTAACTGTGTAAGAGTTCCAAGAGAGAAAGAATGAAATATCAACTTTTCTTATCCTCCTAAATACCTTTTTCCACATTCACCCCTCTTTGTAATGTAGCGTGGCACTCATGCTAATTTAAGTGACTTATAATTCCAATGATTTTTTTTTGTTTTGTCTACACACTTCTACTGAGGATTACTGAACTCCCCTCCCCCTTGCCACACAATGATAACAGTTGCTAGGTGACACAATTACAACTAAGAAAAATGATTATCTACATATAATCTGGAAGCACAATGAGAGTGATCTAAAATTAAAACTGTCCTGGTAGTTACAAAGGCTCTCATCTCATTAATAGCCACTCTTGAAAGGTACAATACACACTACCACTTCCCCCTTACTCAAAACAGGCAAAGAAGAGGCCATGCCTCCAAATCTCTGAAACAATCATCTGTCCAATAGATATATTTAGGGAGAGAATATTAAAATTTGATTCAGCTCCAATCAGAGATTTCCAGTTCATGGAAGCTCCACATGTCCAAACAAAGTGCCTATCATTTGTTTCCCAATTCTGTTGGGGAGAAAATGTAGAAGAATCATTTCCCCATGGCATCTTCATGGCCTGTTTCCCCTGTCGCCAATCCAGGCAATGTGAAGAGGCAGAAACTAATAGATAATGAAGCAAATGGATTTAGTTTGAGTGACAAACAATTTTAGTGTCTTCTGGAAAATGGAAACAAATGTAGCTTTCAAACATGAACAAAAGAGGTTTTCTTCACATCATTTCCTGTGTTTCCATCACTAGTTGCATATACGCACATGCCATTTGTATAAGCCATATTTCACAGACAACCTTGGGGTGTTCAATCCTGGCAGTGTTTAGTTCTAAAAGTAAACTCAAATTCATCTTGTGATATGAAATAAAGATAATATTGATTTTTATTTTATTTTGAAGGCTTGCTAGACTTTTGTCCAAAGTCTTAGGATATTTAGCATCCACTATTGGGAAACAGAAATTTTGCTCATTAAACTAAGCACTTTCAAACATAAAATGAAATTTTTCTGTAATCTAAAATAAAGGCTAAAGAGGGAACTAGCTAATGAGGGGATTAAGTGTGCCATTTAAAAACAAGTCACAGACTTTCTGGAAAGCTATTTGATATTTGCAAAATTATAGACCAGGCATGACACTGAACATTTATATTAATTATGCCATGAGAATAAACTTTTACTTAAAAATCCACTGGATAAAAATGAAATCATAAGGCTTCTGTCTCAAACATAGATGGTTTTATTTATTAGGGCCTATTTCTTTTCCTTACCACAGAATATACTGGGACTCAAGGCATGGGCTACAAGCTTATGCATACAGGAGTAGATGCGCATGTCTCTACAGACTGGCTGACCAAGAGACCCCCTGGAATGTCTGTGAAAAGATAGTAGAACATTCCAAAAAGACAAAACTTTGATCTTCACAGTTGACAGTCATTAGGTAAAACCTTACATGGAGATCAGTTGTCCTATTCACATTTCAAGGAAGATCCAGAGAAGATTTTTGGAGAGTTATCTAGAAGTGTTCCATTGTTCTCCTCACAATTTTATCGTTACTCATTCAGAGACACAGTTAAATTGGTGTTGATGAAGCCATTGACTATGACAGTAAATTAAAAGGTATTAAGTGAAAGGGTTGGAGAGCACTTTGCCAAGATGAGGATTATTAAAACTCTTCATAAGATCACTACTGGTGGCCTATGACCCTCTCTAAAGGAAGTTTTGCCGTGATGGTTTTTCTAATTGCCTCTGCTTTGGAAGTAGTTTTGGTGGTTTTCCTTTAACTTATACATACAAGAGTGCCACAACAGGGGCTCTGCTTCCTGTTTCAGAACATTTTCATATCTCTAGAACATTTTCTGTCCTGATGTCTCAGAGATGTTCCACCTCCTTCATAACCTTCTGCCTCCTTACATTCCCTAGTGATTTTTAAAGATGATGTGCAATCAGTCACTTACATTCTGCCCAATGATTTCTGCCCCAAAATTTACAACTTGGATCAAGCCTTTGTCCTATAAATCCCAATTAGACAATGACCTTAATGATTTCAGCTGTAAAGCTTTACATATCCTTCATACCCCATCCTTCAAATGTCACAGAACTCCACACTGACTTACTTTCAAAGACTTCAGTCCTCTTTACAGCATGGTAACCATGGTAGCTAGAAAACAATATGGTATAACAAAACATTTCTCTTTCCAAGCTTTACTCAAGGAATATTCTTTGCGATAAAACTTTAAAAATACCATCATGACCCCTACTAGGAGTGAGCTACTGACCACTAGTGATGAAGAGTCAGTTGGATTTAAGGGTGTGGTCCCTGGTAGGTTGACCACGTTCTAGTAGATGACCCTACATGCATGCACACATGAATATCCTAAATAAGCTCAATCATTCACTAATACTAAAAATAAGAAGATGTGAACTTGGGAGGGGAACTTAGGAAAGGCTGTACCCAAGAGAATTTTGAGATAGGGAATAGGGGGTGAATATAGTCAAAATGCTTTGTATACTTACAATAAATTCTCCAAGAATAAATATAAATATATTAAATATAATATTTAGTTAAATGTATCATTTATTGACAACTTCCAGATTTTTTTTCAAACTATCTGCCTAGCAAAGTGCTTTGCCTCACAGGAATGCTACTGTTTTACTTTCTAGAGAGGTATTTGGACTGAAGGTGAGAGGTCTTCCACCCAAGACTTACCATGAAGAATAGTTGGCCTTCTCCAATGATAATGAAATGCCAATGTGAACTTCTAAGGGTCAAACTTACATGGGCCCTTTTGATCCGCTCCTTTGAGGGATTAAAGTTACCTATACCCAGTCTCTATAAAAATAGATGGCAGAAAATGGGGGGAAAAAGAAAAGAAAAATGCAATTTAAAGCATGAATTTAATAGTGTTGCCATTTTTTTTTTCTTTTGGACTATGACACCAGGGGCTAAAACCTTTGGTTTTTTTACTTTCTTGGAGTAGAAAAATAGATAATAGTCTGTGTAGTATTTCTAGAAGAAAAAGGAAAAATAAATATGAAAGCACTGTTGTCAAACTCTAAAGCACTAAAAGGATCTGAATTATTTTATTAGAACTGGTTTATATAACACTGGATTTCTGTGACTACTTACCCACTCTTTGCAAGTGGCTGGCTTTTAGTATTGTTTAAAGTACTCTGCATGAATGTTCACGATTCCAGACATTAGTGCTCTGTCTTGGGTTTTTCAGGTGGGGTGTATGTGTAAGCTCATGTGCAGGGGCGGTGTGCATCACTTTTCATAATTGATTCATACCCAAATGCTAGCTTTCAAGAGGCAGAGCAATGTAGGCAGTAGCTGTTTCAACAGCACGCAGTGACTCCGATGACAAGCAAATTTTCTGCAGGAACAGAACAGTCTCCTGTCACCTTCCTCCAGAGGAAGGCCAAAATACTGCAGGAGTAACAGATGGTGAGAAGCTGGGACCTAATTGAAAATCTACCTATCGAGACAAGCAGCAAATGCTTCAGAACTTTAGGATAAGCCTTTCCCTCTCTTAGCTGGGAGCAGGCAGAATCCAGAAGCACAGCAACAAGAGATTGATGTCTTATCCTTGTAGAGGGATATCTGCCTTTTCTTGAGAGGTCATGTTCTCCAATGAGCCACAAGGGCAACAGCGGATGGAAGACCAGGCATGACTCCCAAAACATCTGAGCCTTGGAGATGCTCTCTCCTCCTTGGATTGTTCCTTTGGTCTTAGAGAATCTCTGCTATATCCCAATTTTAAGCATCTTGCAAAAGTATTAGGGAACAGTCTAGAGGACAAGAGGCTATTACTGGCTTAGTGTTTTCCTTCTTGTCTTACAGGGTTCTCGCATGCCTATATAACCTTCTGCATTTCTTTTCTAATCTTGGTACATAAACACTACCAGTCTCTGGGGAAGGTGCTATTGACTTCTGAATCTGTAACTGAGATCCTCATTTTCTCTTTTGATCGTCCCTTACAAAGCACTCTGTGCCACTTCATAGACCTTTGCTCAATTGTAAGAGGGACAACCCTGGGCTCAGTAGCATAACAACCAAATGACATGCACTTATTCATGGTTGACAAGGGCCTGTTCTTCACATCTTGTTATCTTTTACTAAATGTGACTTATCTTAATGGATTTTTTTCTCCTAGTCACATATGCCAATAGGAAGTAGGGGAGTAGAAGAGAAATGTGGCCATTTACTATTTTGAATGCTTATGAAGTAGGTCATTAAAGGGATCAAAGAGAGACAGGAGACAACACCCACATCATCTTGTGGTTAGTATCTAGGTGGTTTAAAAAGGATGCATCAGGCATGGGCTAAAAGGTCTTGATCTATGGTTTTGTACTGTGGGGCTGAAGGTACATTCTACTCTAGTGTGAGCACACGAATGTTTCCTGAGACTATAGGATTAATTATACCAGTAGGGAGTAACATAGAAGCCACTGAAATAACCATAGACACCATTCGTCATGTGGGATTTTACTAATTCTTAGGATTTAGACCCCTGGAAAGCCATGCCATCCATTTGGAAACATACTTTTCCCCTGTTTTATGTTTTTATAAATTTAACTGGATAGAAATGGCGAGTGTATCCTTACAGGAAGAGAAAAAGGCAACTAGATATTGGGGAGGGAGTAAAATTAAAAATGAGTATGGGAGAATTCTGATGAGACAAAATAATACAGTAAAAATAGCTCTATCTTTAAATAGATCTTGGGCTTCTCTTATTTCACTCAATGCACTGTGTGATGTTAGCCAATTGACATGTCTTCTCCAAATTTCATCTTCTCCATACATATTTCTTCACAGGAATTAAAAGAAATGATTGATGTAGAACACCTGTACAACTGAATTATCTTTGCAAATGATGGTTAATGAGTATTCAGATCTTTTCTCTTTGAATTTAATGACCGCTTATTTGGTTTAATAATTCAGATGCAGGGTAATTATCCTCTTGATATTAAAAAGCTGCTTTTTCATGGAAGGAGGGATACGGTAGATGGCCAAGAAGTCCATCATCTTCCTGTGCTTCACTGATGTGAGTGAACCTGGGTATCAACATCAAAGTTAGCCTGGAATTGACCTTGAAATGTCATTTAGATATTATGAACCTGGTCAAAACATATGGCCAGAGAGGGCAGGGACCCAAGGGGGTAGCATTGCTTTCCTGAATGTTATCAAAATGATTTCTGAATATTTATGTTTAACCCCTAGTTATTAGGACTTTCAGCTGGGGTAGTGAAGGTTCCTTTATGCAGAGGGTCCCTGTTAGATTAGAGATTCACATCTAGTCAAAGGACGGGGATTAAATAGTAGGTGAGTGCTAGGCTTAGACAGGGCACCTATATCAGACCACCTAGGCATTGCAGAAAAGATGAATGAAAGAATTTAAGAACCAGAGGAAGGTCGTGCATAGCATAAAATACTGCAATTCAGGTGTGCCATCTTGCCTCTGAACCTTGAAAACAGAGCAATTATGAACACTTGAACAAGATTACATTCTTTATGTTTCCAATGTGGGTGGAGAAAGTGTCCATGGTGCCTCATCCTTTCCTGAGGAGATAATGATCAATATTGGTTGCTGGGGGAGTCATTTTTCTCCAATGACATAATAACTGAGGGGCAATGTTTGGGAAAGAAGAGGTTCTGAGAGAGAGGTTGAAGGGTTTCAGAGGATGATGGGGATCAACATAATTACAACACACCATATAGGTTTATGAAACTGCCATTATAAAGAGACAAAGGCAAATTTCACAGAATTTGTGTATGAGGGTATTGATTATCAAGCTCCTAGAAGACTGCGCAAATGATACTGTCATTTATTTATAGTGTACCATCATTCTTGATGCTTATGACTCCATCTCCTGAACCTCTCTGCAAGATACTAGTAGGATATATCTCTAATTATGTTCATAAAAAGAAGAAGGAGACAATAGAAATGCGGGATTATAGAGAATTTGCTGCAGTTAAAATGTCATAGCAATAAGGAACAAGGTGAACTTTTTTCTCTTTCATCATTGTTGATGCACACCCACACACACATACAAACACACACACATACAAACATACACACACACATACACACATAGACACACAGACACACACATATACACACACATACACACACACGTACACACACATACATACACACACACAGACACACATAGACACACACTCACATTCACACAGACACACACACTCACTCCATGACCTATAAGTAAGTTAAGAACGAAAGAAAGAAAGGAAGGAAGGAAGGAAGGAAGGAAGGAAGGAAGGAAGGAAGAATCCTTTGAAAAACTATGCTCAAGAGCAAATTTGTTGTTTACAGCCTGTCCAAGGGTTGAAATGTTTTAACTAAGATGTGTGTCACTCCATATACACCCCCTGAATTCCTTTGCATTGTGTTTTACTTAATTATACACATGTAAGAAAGGCAATAGGTTACCATGGGTGAGCTAGGTAAACTGAACCACTAGGAATTCCAAAAGAAAATCTCAACGTTCTTCTTACTCATTAGTGAAAGGGGGATTCAGTTAATACCAAAAAATACATATATAATTTGCAACCTCCTGTATCAACACAAAATATTTAATAGTTTGCTAACAGAGCAGCTAGAATGCTGCAGGTCTCAGAAACAGAAAGTAAGATTCTGTTCTTTGTACAAATGGATAGCTCGGCACAACACAACAAACCCCACTGGAACGCAGTTTAATTATCTCTAAAATAGAGATGAATAGATTATTCCTTTATATCTCCCTCAAAAGGGTAATTTGAAAATGGAAGGAAAAAATTGATAAAATGCCTAGAATTTTCTGGACACAAGCAAGGCATAATTCAAGTCATTACATTTCCCTAAAGTCTCAGCAGCTGCAACTTCTCTCTGGTGATGGGGAGGAGAACATTATGTAATTCTGCAATGGCCCCATGGTCCATTGCTAAAATGGGCCTCTCCAAAAGTATCAGCTAGCCTCATTCCAAAATACTGGCGTGGCTTTGTTCTTTCTCTTAACTGAAATTAAATTGCTGCCTGAAGAACAAAGGGTATATTTAGAAGACAGTCTTTTCCTTTTTTTTCCCCCCTCTGTCTGTGTTAAAGTTTCCTAATTGAGAATCATATTCCATAAAATTACACAGCAGTGTGAAGCACTCGGGAAACAGACAGGCAGGCTGGCGGCAGGGGATTAGGTTTTTTCATCCCAACATTTTCCATGGTTTCTCTCCATAGCAGGTACAAAGCTGACCTTTTCCACCACTGACATTCTGCGTTCCCCTACCTATTCCACCTAGATATTTTCTTCCTATCTCCTCTTTAATAGGGTATACACTCGGGCCATTATTGGATTTAGTCTCCACGTTTTATTTTTACTACAAGAGATACTGCAGGAGAAATGACAGATATCTCATGACATTCCTCGAAGGTAAAAAGGCAAAAGCCTACCATTGTATAAGCCAGTAAGACCTTTGAACACCAAAGAGGCAGGGAGAGAGGAGTTGACCCCTACCTTCTAAGAAACTAAGTATCAACAAGTTAAACGTAAAATTGACATAACGAATACACATCTTTCTGGTAAACATTGACAAAAGTAGTCAAGCCTGACCCACGTCACCTGCTGTGATGAATAGCATAAACTGTTAACTTGGTAGGACCTAGAATAACCTAGAAGATGTGTCTCTGGGCACATCTGAGGGATATCCTTGATTAGGCTAATTGAGTTGGGAGAGACACTCCTCACTGTGGATGTTACTAGTCCTTGACTGGGATACTGGGCTGTACATGAGGGGAAGGTGAGCTGAGTATCGCCATGCATGTGTTCATTGCTGTCATCTGCTTCCAGACATGATCTAACAAGCTGCTTCAGACTCCTGCTGTCTTAGCTTCCCAACCCTGCTGGACCGTATATCAGATCTAAAAGCTAAAAGAAACCATTTCTTCTAGAAATTGTGTTTGCCAAGGAATTTCATCAAAGCAACAGGGAAGGAAATTAAATAGAAAGTACAGAACATAGTTTCCAGTCAGACTTTAGTTCAAATCACCCTGCTCTGGGATTATACACCAGAAACAACCATTTAGAGATGCTAATTTCTCAATTATCGAATCTAAGATGAAAATGATTAATCAAATTTGAATATTGACCTTTTTATTTATTTACTATTAGTCTATCATGAAAACTCAGAATAAACTCAATTGCGGTCTCACCAGGTTACTGATGAATCTCTACAAATTATAAAAGACTTCTGGGTTTAGCCATTGAGCCTCAGGAACCTCCTGAACAATGGGGACAGCTAAACTATTGAGAAAGCTAGCATGTTACAATTAGGAGACAGGAGAGGAGCAGAGGAGGCCTTAACAGATTTCAGTAAGTCCTATGGCCCTTATATCTTCGCATTTCAAAAGATGAGGACTTTTGATTCTGAAATGGCCTATATATAAAAGAAACAGGAAAAAAATGAGAAAGGCCTGCTAGCCAGTCGAGATGGAAACATGTTCAGCGCATACCAGAGACCATGGGGAGAAAAACAAAAAAGTTCATCTAGATTTGATTAGCTTGGCTCAGCATACATATATGTATGTATATATGGTAGATGGCCAGTGGATAAAGCACTTTCTATGGAAGCATGAAGGGCAGAGATTGGATGCCCATAGTTTATATGACTGCTAAATATGTTGGCCATCTAAAATACCAGTAATCTAAGTTCAGAGAAAAGAATCCCCAGAGTGACTGGCATAGTTAGACAAATTGTATTTGTGATGTCTGGAATCAACTGAGAGACCCTTCCTTAAAGAAGAAGGTGGAGAGAAATTGGGGAAGATTTTTAATTTCAATATCATTTTTCTACCTGCACACATGTACACATTAACACACACTTATATCCACATACAAGTTAACATGCACACGCCATGGTGCACACTCCACATATACATACATATAAGAAAAGCAGTAATCTGATTTTCATGGGCCTTCTTTAATGAAAGAATATTCCTATAGTAGATACTACAGTATGTTTATAATTTACCTGTTTACTTACTACCTAAGCTGCCAGGATAGAGAGCTGCAATAAACAGCCCTTCACCTATCAAGTCCTTCAGAATTTAGCCACACTTTATCAAAGGTCACATTCTTCTACAAGTGACCCATACTTAATAATTTATTTATACATTAATGTGGAGCAATAAACATTTTGACCAAACTTCGGACAATACAGAGGCCATAGTAGACTCTATATGATCCTTATGGACTTAGCGGATATTATCACTGCATGGTACTTTGCCTCAATTTCTACAAGTTTTTTTTTCCCTTCCTCTCTCTCCCAATCAAAATCACCTGGCACACTAACTCCCACCTCCAGTTCCATTATTTGGGAGCCCTGTGTATGACAACAGGTGGCTTCTTACTCTACTTCATCTTTGCGAAGCAAAATCTGTCCATGCAGACTGGTATTAAGAAATGTAAGTTGACAAACTGTCTAGGCCAGTGACAGGCAGCAGAAATAAAAGGTAAGTCAAATATATCATTTACATATGTCTAGTAATTGTACCAAAATTAAAACAAATGAAATTAATTTTAATAATTATTATATTTTAAAGGCCAGGCAGTAGGAGCACTTGGGAGGCAGAAACAGGAGGATCTCTGAGTTGGAAGCCAGCCTGGTACATAGAACAAGTTTCTGGACAGTCTGCACTATACAAGGAAACCCTGTCTTGTATCTAATTATCTAATATGTTAGATAAATTATTTTAAAACATTATAAGAATGGAAATTAAATACCCTACATTCTAATGTTTATACAAAGTACCGAAATCTGATGAGCCCCTTTTTTAAAGCACATTTCCATTCAAATATCAAATTTTTGTTAAATGCTTTGCGTAGGAATTTGATAAAATTTAGGATGGAAAAGGTAATTTATATCCCCAATGAGTTCCACATATTCTTAAGTGTTTTCAAGTAACAGAATTGCATATCAACTTAAAATTTCAGTTAACTAAAACTTGAACTAAATTATAAATCCAGGTTTTTAGCCAAGCTAATCACATTTCAATTATCTATAGCAATGTGTGGCCAAAATATGTATGGATTTGATAGGACAGACATATGCTATATTTCATGTTCTTGGGTTATTTCTAAATATTTGATTGCTTCTAAGAGTCAATCAGTACAAAAGCAGTAAGACAATAGAATGTGGAGCTATTTTAATAATGATGGCACAGTGTAAGGATGTGTTGTAATGAATCTAGTTGCACAGGCCTATGAAACCACACATGTACTTAGCAATAACAGCAATTCCTAATGACAACAAATAAATCTTACAATCAATTCAAGTGTCACATCTCTGCCACTGACAATCCTCAGCAGGGAATTCTAAAAAATAGAATTATCAATGAGAAGAAATGAGTATATGTTCACATATATAATATAAAGTTGCATAAATAGAAGATCAGCCTTGGTACAGGATGCTACCAAGCTAGGGTTAGTTCACGAGAAGATTAGGTACAGAGGCTAACAGGTCAAAAACAACGCAAAGGACGCTGAACAATCTCAGACCAAGATGAAATTGAGCCTATGTCTAGGGCATTAGTTCTCAACCTTCCTGATGCTGCAACCTTTTAATAGAATTCCTCATGGTGTGCTAGCCTCCAACCATAAATGTATTTTCATTGCTATTCCATAGTTGTAATTTTGCTACTGTTATGAATAATAATGTAAACATTTTTTTAAGACAGAGAATTGCCAAAGTGGTTATGACCCGCAGGTTAAGAACTTTTGTTCTAGGACTATGTGTGCCCCTCAACACATTGGTCTAGTATTGAAATGGTAAGAGCAAGAATTGGGGTTGCTAATAAACTGCCGGCCCGTCCACAAAATACACGAACTCAATAGAGGGCCCATTGCAAAAGATGTTCAATAAATATATATATACACAACATGCTTTATTTCCCATCAGTCAAACAAGCAAATGTTTACAGAGTATCTAGAATATATCTACTAGTCTTTAACACTAGCCGGTGAACTATTGGACAAAACAGACAGAACTGTTGTCTCTAGCTTTTCCTTTTTATTATTTTAACATTCATCAGGTGTGTGTGTGTGTGTGTGTGTGTGTGTGTGTGCATGTATGTGTGCTTTTCTGTGAGGCATTGATCTTTCTTTCTACCCTGTGGGTTCCAGGGACTGAACTGGCATCATGGGGTTTTTCAATAAGTACCTTTACCCAGGAAGTCATCTTCCAGGACTCTTGGTTTCTCATAATGAGGAATGTATATTATAAGCTCATTGGTAAATAAAGAACTGTATGTAGTGATACATGCTGAAAACATAATATACATACAGCATGGTAAAGAGAACATGCCTCTATGAGACTAGCACTAGTATCCAGGAAAAGTAACCCTGAAGACAAGAAGGTCAGCTAAAATCTACAAGGTAACCAGAAATGACTAATGGAAGACAATTTGTGGGAAGTGCTCCAGGTAGTGAAGGCTCCTTTTACAACAGCTTAAACACTAAAGATTTCAAGTGCTGAATAATCAATTGGAAAGCTGTGCTTTTACATATATTTCAGTCTGGGTTGCAATGCTATCTTGAAAAGGGAACCATAGCTCCTGGGAACTCTATGTAGTTCTGATAGCCTCATGTGAGAGATCCATGTGTGACACATGCCCTTCATCCTGAGTCTCAAGAAAAGTTTTAGCAATGGTGGCTCAAAACAGAAGTTTTGCCAAGACTAGGAGTGAAGGAAGAACTGATTCTCTGCTCTCTGCTCTCTTAGCCTACTTGTCTTTCATATATTATATATACCATATTATATATATTATGATTATATATTATATTATATACTATATTATATACATTATATTATATATTATATAATATATATTATAATATATAAAATCATAATATGTATTATGATTTTCTGGGATTTGCCTTCACAAAGAACCATTTCTAAGGTATATCCAACCCCCAACTCCCAGTTGTCCTGGGACTACATCCCACTGTGTCTCATCTCGCAGGCATGGTGATCTGCAGTGGTCTGTTTTTCATTCCTTAAAGTGCCCTGGTTTGGAGAAAAACTACAGTCCCTTTCATTATAACCCTACTGTTTACACTCAGAGAGTAGAAGCTAATTCTCTTAGCAGGTCGTTCTGGACACACACAGGGCAGTATATCTCCTGGTGAGCTCCCAGCAAGATGCTACCTGCTAGCATAGAGGAAAGAAGAGTACAAGCAGACAATATGGCTTACACTGAGCACCATGCTGCTCCCATTCAGGACAACAGAGTGGCTCTGAGTAGTTCTATTATATTCCTTTGCCACCCTCTGAGCTGACCAGTGAGAGAACCTCTTGGTCTGATCACCTCTAACAACAAGCCTGAAAGACTTCTGGCTTTCTTGATTCTACTTCAGCCTCTTCGTTTCTTTTAGCATGCTTTTCTTCCTAGTCTTTATCTAGCACAGCCAACATATCCCATTGGGCATTGCGCTTAGAGCCAAAACAATCAATGCAAAGTTCAAGTAACATGGAAAAAAAAGTCTCAGACCTGCATTTGAGCTGTATGCAGTTTTTTTTTTTTTTTTTTTTTGGAGCCAGGCTCTGTGTTAGGGACAAAGATTTATTGCTCAGGTGATGGTATGAGATGGGAGTGGAAAGGGAGAGAATAGAGCTATCCCATTCTGCTGACCAGATCCTTATAACACATATAAGATGTAATTAAAATGCAAGAGAGAAATACGCATGAAAAAGCAGTCTTTCAATGGATCAAAATTCTGCTGGCTAGAATGTGTTCTTTTGCATCTATAGCCTTCCTTTTCTGGCCTGCCGGGCTTGTTTATTTCTCCATTCACATGTAGTTAAATCTGCATCCTCCCTGGCTCTATCCCAGGCTCAGTGAACTAAATCTTCCCTTCCGCCCATTTCTCTAGTCCCAAGGGCACTCTATTAGAAATCATACCAGACAATGCGCATTTATACACCTATCTCATCCGTCAAGTTCAAGCCATTTGAGAGGAGGATAGTTTGAGATCCATCTCCATGGCTATAGTCTTTCAGCCTGTATGCAGTAGTCACTCAATAACTGTCCTGTGAATTTCACGGAAACCTACACATCCCCATACTGATGCCTTTTAGGGCCTATTGTTGAGGGAAGGCACAGGAACTTGAATTATAACGCTCTCATATGGCTGCTTTATTATACAGCATTTTCCTAGCAGAAAGCCCAGCTCTAAACCCTACAGGAAAGATTCCATTTAGGGGAAACGGTAGTAAACTGGAAAACTCACCTTGACAATAAATATTGAAATGAATATAAATGATAGATGAAATGTGAGGGGTATTCTTTCCTGGGCTCATGTGCATGTGTATACATGCACCCCACCATGCACGATCATACACAGTCATTCTATTACAGCCAAAGCTGGAGCTATGAGAAGGGTGTGCTGTCATTTAACTTCTAAATAAAGCTAAGTTTTTGCCCACTCCTTGCTACTGTACTCAGTATGGTTATAAAAAAAAATTAACTGAAAATGAACTGAAAAAAAAAAACTTTACCCTCCCCTAAACTTTGAACTCCATCCTTAAAAATTATATTGTCGTTACTTCCATGAAATTAAGTCAGAGTCACTCCTGACTTTAAAAGACCAAAAGGCAAATAAATATTTTCAAACTGTGGAGTTGCCATTTGACTGGATGTGCATTTTAGGGGAACAGTATTAGAAAAACCTACGGGATTCACAGGTAAAAACCTTAAAAGATGTAATTCTCTGACTCTGACTATGACCTGCCTTCTGCGCTTCCCCTGCTGGATGGCATTTGTAAATGTTGGAAAGAAAAATAAGCAAACGTTTACTAATGCATGGTCAACTACCACTTTGATTGGCTGGACTATGATTTAAACCTAAGTTCTGCTTAATTCAGGGAAGTATCTATTTCCATTCTACATCCACTAATTCAGGTTGTCATGCCACCACAAGTATATTTCTAAATAATACTAATTTCTAAATAAAACTGAAGAGCGTTCTTCATTCTTTTTGAGTATGAACTTAGTGGGAACAGGGACCGCAGTGCACAGGCTCACATGCTCACGTCAATGGGAGGAATGTCTCCGAGAATTTGCACACTGTTAATAGCACTACTTTTCCCCTTCTAAATTGTCCAGAGTCAAATCATGCCTCTGGCCAATTTCTTTGCCTCAGCCAAACTTCATGCACACTGCAGGAAGGTATGAGGCTACTTCTCAGCATGTCAGAGGACTCTGTCAGTCCCCACCTGCTTCTCATTATTCTGTTCCTTCTGCCAGGGGCCCTAACCCCTAGAAAACTATCCCATTAACAGCTACAGTGAATTTCTCTTTTTGCTTCTGTGAGTGATTGCTGTACATATTTGTCATCCATTATGGGTCCAAAGTCTGTGCCACAACACAGAATGCACCATATGGCAAAAAGCTACACTGGGATATATGGTCAATGTGATTATCCTAGAACATAATCAATAGTAGCAGTAGGTGACACTAAGTGTGCTGTCTACTGTATTGCAGATACACCACCACCACCACCACCAACAACAACAACAACATCTTCAGGGTGTACATACTCACAGGTAGAATCATTTTCATGGGTCTAAAATGTTTGAATTTAATCTACCATGATTTAGGGAACAATAGGTAGGTTTGATTTTAGTCACTACACTGAAGGAACTGAGTGCAAAGCGTGAAGTAGAACCGTAATTGCTAGATCTCCATTGAACTTTCTGCATACATTACAGGTACTTATGATCAATGATCAATCAAGTTGGAAATTTTAAGACCTGTGAGAAAATAATCACCCACTCGGGCACAGCAAAGTCGGTGGGGTGTCCTTTTCTCTCAGAGGTAAACTCCTCTAACGTTCTATAAAACTGAAGAATGAAAGCAGAGAACTGGTCAACAAAGACAGAGACAATAAACATGCTGGAAGAAAAATTCAAGTTGGACGTACGTGGAATTATTGAGGTTGTAACTATGAAGGGTCGGATGACTGAAAGAGAAGCTAAATAAGGTCTATGTTTAGACAAAATAGTCTTACTACAATTCAGATCTGACTCCTTACTTACGAGTCAACATTCACACATCTTCTATTTACACCAGAAGGGAAAGGTATTGTTCCTTGGGTTATAATACATCTGTCAAGCTGTGGTCCCATGGTTGTATGACACAGACACTAGCATGGCTGAAGGAAGTCTGGAAGCAGGAACTCTCAGTGACCTTGACAAGCTGCGTGGGATATTGTCCCATTCCTCAGTTCTGGATCTAGAACCCTAAATCAACCGCTTTCACACAGTCGTATATATTGCATGCTCCCTAATAGCATAACGAGAACACTAGTTTCCTAATGTTGTTTTGAAAGATCTACAGGCCCATATTTTCTTAGAATTGTGTCTCTGTGTTGCTCCATTCTACATACACAGTAGTGAGGTCATGGGCAAACTCAAGTGACCAATCTTTTGCTGTCCATTGCCCCAGAGTGCAGTGCACTGAAGTAAATATATGACATAATACTATTACCCTAAATCCTCCTTAGTCTAAAGGGAAAGTATTGACCTAAAAGGAAAATACATCCAAATTATAAAGGGTAAGTCACTTTTAAGATTGTATCGATATGCTATATATGAAGGTTCAAGGAGGATATTAAACAATACATTTATTTCAACATATATTTCATGACAGAAATTTTTCTTTCTACTTAAAAAATGTTGGCACCTCATTTTTCCTTGTTTAAAAATCAAATATGCTCACAGAAGAATTGGTAGAATGTATTAAAAATTAAAAATGCAGAGTGAGGAAGATTCATCCACTTAAGTAGATTTTAGGTACGTAGGTGTCCTTGGTAAATTATAATCTTATTCCCTAGCTTACTCTCTTATGGCTTGATTTTCCAGTCAGGTGTTGTTATGAAAATCTGGTGATATTTATTGTATACTGCCCAGCCAGATAAAAATCATAAGGTGGAACCAGGCAGCAGTTTATACGAAATTACCTAAAGTTGTGTCTTTCTCCTGGAGAAAACTCAGGGTGAACTCATGACCTTAGGAAGGAAATGCATTTTTTAACCTTGCAGTTATTAAACAGAAGGAGCACTATAGCTACTGCTAGCATTCACATGCAAAGTACCCAGAGTTTTGCTTATTTAACAGTGTAGGACACAAATCCTCTCCATGAGTATATGGTGTCTACTGTTCCATAAATATCAAGCACCAAAGGCCACCTAAGGAAAATCTGACTAGTCGGTCACTGATAATGAACACTAATGGTAACAAGACAATCACTCATTGATTTTCATTTGGTTGACATATTGAACATTCATGGAAGGTGCCATAGTGACGTCAGAATAATTTATATTTTTGCCATAAAATACAAAATAAGGACTATTAATAGGAAAGAATATATTTATTGTCAATGATTTTAGTATCTAGGGCAGTGAGAAAATATGTGGGCCTGTATAGTTTGGTCCTTACGTGGGTACCTGTTAAGAAACGCCCGTCTAAGTACAGAAAAATGAAGGAAAATAACAGGGAAGTTGTCTTCAAAGCAGGAGATGAATCTTGTCCGAGTGGTGCTTCACAGCTAATGTCCTGGAGGAGAGGGGCCCAGCAGAGCCATCTAGGATAAACATTGAGTGGAATATCCCAAGAGCAATGAGTGATCCTAGATTCATCCTCACTCATGGGGAGATAACACTTCCAGAGAGTCTTTGATTTTTACCTTTTTTTTTAAAAATTAGAATATACACTTTTAACAGTGATAAATAAAATGTAACACCTGATAATAAACATGAATCATACGATATCACCAAGTGGGGCTTTGAGCAGTTCAGGAGGCAGAGGTATGTGGATTGTGCAAATTTGAAGCTACTTTGGTGTACCTAGTGAATTCCAGGCTAGGCAACCCTACATAATGGGAATATCTGGAAACAAACGACAGAAACTTTAGCCATGCTCCAATTGGAATTTAGCTTAAATTTCTTAGAGGTATTTATCATCCTTGTGAGGTACTCCTAAAGAAAAAAAATGCTTTTTGAATACAAGGGTATGAACAGGTTGACCACTGACAATGAGGCATGTTGTCACAATCACATTTCTCCCTGCACACATGTACCCCTCAGATAACAAAGTATCCCAGATCCAGTTTCCAGTCTTCTTTGTTTCTATTCCTACTGCCTATTGAAAGTCGGACTTATACACTTCTAAAACTAAAAGAAAAGAAAAAAATGTCCTAGGAGAGTGCATCCAATGACGTCTATTACAAACATAGAAAAATACAATTTGTGATATAATATACTTTCCAAGGATTTATTTTAAACATTAAGATGACTGACTTCCGTACCTAATTAACTGTGTCCCTTGTAAAAAGTCAGGTTATACTGTCTCAACTTGCTTAAAACAGCGAAAGTCCTTTCTGGTCTGCTGTGGGTAGGCTGGAGGCTTTGCCTTGTGTTGCCATGGTTACCCTCCAACAGGGAAGCTGAGTAAACCACTCTCTGCATTCTGCTACAGCAGTGAAAGAGGGTTTCAGAAGGTCTCATATGTGCACTTAAATGCTTGGCTTGGAAGGGATGTGCACAGCTCTTCTCATCTCCTGTTGGCTAGAAATAAACACATGGCTCCATTTAACAGGGAAATAGAAACTTACTGTGTTCCCTGTGCACGCGTTGACAGGTAGAGATACTCTATAAAGTTTGTTTTTGCGCAAACTTTCATGAGTAAAATAAAGCTATGAAGCTATCCACACTTTCTCGAAAAGGATACCTAATTCAGAGATAAGGGAACAATTTTCTTGAGGAAAGAGTTATTGCTTTTGTTTTCTCCATCCAATGACTCTGGATGATTTGTACTCCCCACTGGGATGAGATTTCCCCTCTCTCTACTCAAATGCCAGGGCCTCAGCATGGGTCTGCTCCACAGATTTCCACAATTGTCTGCCCTGAATCTTTGAGATGGCTCTGCCTTTTTTTTTGCACAAGAAAACTCAGACAATGCTTCTGTTTCTGCTGTTATTGCCACCTCTGCATCCTTATTGTATAAAATGACTTAGTTTCTAAATACTGCTAGGCTTAGCCACTCCGGGTATGCGGACCAGATGGGGTGGGATCATTTCTGTCAACCCCAACAATGCCTTTCTTCTTATGTCCCTTTTCTTTAGGGTGCACTTTGAGAGGAAGTGCCTCCTTTTACCTCTCTGATGCTGACAGATTAATAAGTAGAGCTCAACAAATGCTAGGATAGACAGAAGAGCTGCCCAGAATTAAAAATGCTTTCTCTTTTAGCCCCCTTGTAATTCATGTAGCCCACTCACCAGCTATCTCTACCTATCACATCTGTCCCTGTGCTTTAAAAAATGACATCATAATTTTTTTTGCTACATATTATTTTTTGGTAGAAATAAAAAATCTCAAAACTAAACTAAAATAAAGTCCATGACTCAAGATATACAGGATCTTTCATGAAATGTGTGGAACAAACGGGATTGTTGGGGGGAGGGCGGTAATGGGAGGAGGATGGGGAGGGGAACACCCATATAGAAAGGGAGGGGGAGAGGTTAGGGGAATGTTTGCCTGGAAACCAGGAAAGGTAATAACAATTGAAATGTAAATAAGAAATACTCAAGTTAATAAAGATGGAGAAAAAAAAAAGACCCGAGGAAGCCTATCATTAGACACGTGGCTGCTGTCTGGTGAATATTGCTAAGGTATAAGCTCTAAGCCATGGATCGTTTTGTTTTACGAATGTGTGTCTAATGCTTCCCATGGGGAGGGCAACAGAGAAGCACAGAGTAGTTTTCTTAACTAAATAAATTAATACACTTTTCCCCAGTAGATAAAGGAATAAAATTATTGCTCCCACCAATTTTCTCCTGTTCTCTAATAAAAATCATCACCAAGTGGGGTGGGACTGGAGTTGCAAACAATTTTGAGAAGGCATGAAGAAAAGGAGGGAAGACCTAAGACAGTAGAATTTGAGCATCACTACCACCCCAAATTACTCTCTCCTGAGAAACTTAATGTTCTTATCCTCTTACATCTTCTGCTGTGTCTTTTTAACATTGCTATCCAGATAAAGAGACACTGAGGGGAAGATAAAGTCTCCTCCAGTTCCTGTAACTATTACATGGGAAATGATGTTTCCTGGTACTTCTGACCTGGCTCTCGTCTAATGAGCATTCGAGACCAGAGGGACATTACCATTAAGAGGGAAATAAGCAGGGACCACTCCATCAGTGATCAAAACAATGTCCATTTCACAAAGCATCCTTGCCTCCTTGTTTTGAAAATGATGCAGCCATTCACTTTGATGGGAACTGTGGCCAAACCTCACACCTCTCGGTCTCCTAGGAGTCTTGAACATGCAAATAGTAACTAAGCCAGGGCTTTATGAGCATGCTGTATTTGTAATGGGGTCAGCCTGGCAGAACAAAATGCCGCAGTAATTTCGCATCCATTATAACTTAGAAATGTAAGCTATGGAGGAGAAAGGGTATGAAGGAGAGAGTGAGCAGTCTGCAGATGTCTCTGTAATGAACTCCCACAAAGAAAATCTCTCCCCTGTGTCTACTTCCATTAGCCAGCTGCAGGGCTTCTAGAGGACATTACAGCTACGCCATAATGGCAGACCACACCCACCGTTCCCTGGAGATGCAGGGATAATGTGGATAGTCTCTTCTTCCCACCCAGGTCTTAGATGCCCTGGAGGATGTGTTTTGTTATTCAAGAGACCCAAGTTCTGATAACCCTGCTCCCAGAGCAACTTGACTTCATTTCAGTGTGGCAGTAATTGGAAGTAAGAATTTAGTTGTTAAAGTCTGTCTTCATACATTACCTAATTAGACCAGCAGTGATCTCGATGCCTTTCATTCTATCCTTATTCTCGTGTATGTGTGTGTGTGTGTGTGTGTGTGTGTGTGTGTGTGTGTGTATAAATATGTATGTATGTATTATGTACTTGTTCATAAGTGCACAGGTGCACACATTGGCTTGATTATAAATGAATGAGTGTGTTTATGTATGTGTAGGGCAGAGGTCAACTTCAGTACTGTTCTTCATGTGTCATTCACCTTGGGTTTTTGATTGAGGTTTCTTTTTGGCAGGAACTCATTGACCGGATAAGGCTGGGTGTCCAAATCTCTGAAGAGATCCACCTTTCTCCACTTCTGTCATGCTGGGTTTAAGAGTATACAGCGTTGTGCCTGGAATTTTTATGTGGGTTCTAGAGATTGAACATAGGACTTCATGCATATACAGCAAACATTTCATGAACTGGACTGTCTCCTTTGCCCTATATCATTTTAATCATTTACACAGGTGCATAAGAAGCATTTGATAAAAATCCACTACATATATTTACTATATGTGACAAATATAGGGTACAAAATTTCTGTTCATGCTTAGTAAGTGCTAAGTGGTAGCTATTGTTTGTATTGCTACCAGCACCCCCAAATAAGGATGATATAAATAACATTTCCATCAAAACAACAAACTATATGATCATTTCCTATAAACCAAAGAGAATAAAGAGTCATTCTAATTGTGAGACCATATTCTTATACAAGATCATAGTTTGGAGTTTAAACCATGAGGTTAATATTTTATCTAAGAAATCTGTATTAAAGTCTAGGCAAATTGATACATTTACTTTCCCTTCAAATGTAAGGATGTAATTTTCCTGTTATAATATCTTACAAGATGGGGATTTTGCTGAATATGTGTGAATTACCCAAATTACTGCCAGACATATATTTCTGAATCATATATTTGATTTTATACTTCCCTTTTTAAAAGCATTACCTTTAATCCTTTGTATAAGCAATCAAACCCAAAAGGTATAAAGAAATACCTTATCAAATAACTTTAAGAGAAATAAAGTCGCCCACTATAAGGATCAGCTCAGTTTGGTGCAAACTAAACTTATGAGGCTGGTAGCTCATTCAGTTGATATTTTATCAGACAGTTGGAAATCTAGGCCAGACGCAAGAGTAATGTCTTATTTAAAGATAATACCTCAGGGAGTCATTTCCAGAGGTGTGAGAGTTGAAGCTGAGCGTGCCCGAGATCAACAAGAGAGAGACTTATATTCTGATGAGAATACCAGACTGTTTTTGGAGAATGGCTGCATTCAGAGAAGCATTTTTCAGTCTTGGCCTTATTAGAATTTTGTTACGGGGAATATTTATTTCAAGGGAATGCCCTGTGGATTGTAACATGTCAAACACTGTCTTTGTCCTCTACCCACTAAATACTAATGGCAGCTGATCCTGTTGACTCCCACTCTTACCCCTTGTTTCCCATGTTGCTTTAATAACTCAGAATGTCTGTGGACATTAACGAATATTTTTTAGGTAAGGACAGAATTGTCCAAGTTGAGAACTACTGATTGAGCTGTAAAGTGTAGAAAGAACCAGAAAATGTGACTAAAATTTTCAATGGGACATAAAAGTAAGAAACTGGTATCAATGAGACCAAATGGAGCACTCAAAAATAATAACGAAGATGCAGCTCTTGAATTGTGGCCTTCAGGCCTGTAGGATGAGTGTCTCCTGTAGGGTTGTTAAGAGTTTGATTCTCAAATCCTAGCACAAAGCAGGTGATCAGTAACTCTGGGTTCAAGGCCCAGAACTCCCTGTCTTAAGAAGCCTACCAATGATTCTGAAACATTATACCATTGGGGAGTTTTAGTCAAGAGGATCACTCTTACATTGATGTCATTTAGGAAAGGTCAGTTAATGTGATTATTAGGATGTTGGATGGCAGCAGTCAAGGGAACCACAAAAAGTGGGCCTTAAGAGAGTGGAGTCAGACTGTAGGCTACCATTCTAAGATAGTGGTCATGATACGAAGGGAGAAAGATAGTAATTTTAAGACATTATATTGTCAGGAGAAATTTTTACTTTTCTCAGAATGAAGGAGGTGGTCAATTCTACAATGAATAGGAAGAAATTGCTGGAGAGTGAGATCAGGAAGACTCAAATTCTGGAGGGATAACTGGTGGATATACTAAGCAGTGAGCTACCATTCTGCCCTCTTCCATTCCTAAGACTTTCAAAATGTCCAATGAGAAAAGAGGCCTGAAGGTAGACTACTTTGGGATATTAATTACAGGTTTTAAACAAATATAAATCTTAATTAAGTGTACAAAAGTTACTTCTCGTCAATGTGGACCATACGTTAGCCTATTACTGTAACTTTCAATCATGGAGTCTTCTAAGAGACTAGTGGCATTATCAGGAAATATATGGGGTTTCACCTGTGGAAGCAGATTGAGATGGACATCAATTGGATACAAGTCAGGGGTGATATCAAATATCCTATGCTTCAAAATAGATGCTTACAACAAAATTATTTGACTTCAAAAATCAATTGCTCATAGGATGACAAAGAGTCTTTTTTGGAAGAACAAACTCATATTTCGGTCTATCCTGTCATACAGACTTTACGTAACAGTAATAAACTTTTCCAATTGCGATTTGAGTCTCTAACTTTTGCCTAATCTTTTTCATCATAGCCCTTCTACTAAAAAAAGATGCTTGGAGCTGAAGAAATGTCTCAGAGGATCTGGGTTTAATTCCCAGCGCCCACACTGCAGCTCACAACTTTCTGTAACTGTTGTTCTAGAAGATCTAACATCCTCAAACAGACATACATGAAGGCAAAAGACTAACATACATGAAATAAAAAAATTAATTTAAGGAAAGATGCTTATCTTAGATACCGCAATTCTATCTCGTTTCAGCTCAAGACATTTATTTTTAATTATAATTTGTGTTTGTGTATTGTATGTGTGTAAACACATTTGTGTGTTTGTGTGTGTGTATGTGTGTATTATTGTGCACAACATGCAGGTGAATATGGAAGCCAGAGCAGACATTAGGATGTTATCCCCAATTGCTTTTCCACCTGATATTTTCTTTTCTTTTTTTTTCTTTTCTGCTTTTTTTTTGAGAGAGAGAGAGAGAGAGAGAGAGAGAGAGAGAGAGAGAGAGAGAGAGAGAGAGAGTTTGCCACTGAATTGGAACTCCTTGTATTAGCTCTCCTAGCTGGTCCTTGAACCCCTAAGACCTATCTGTTATACATATAATGTATACTTTTTGCACTGTGGAAAATAGTATAGTTGTTATCAACCTGCGATGCTACAGGTCTTTAATGTGGGTGCTAGAAATAGGAACTCTGCTCTCAATGCTTGCAAAGCATATATTGTACTCATTGAGCCATCTCCTGAGCCTCCTTGAAATCTAGAGATGTATGTTTTGGTCTGCATTACAGCCATAGATTAATATGTTTCCAATCTACTGTCATTGCTCATACTTAACCTGCTTGTTTCCCTAGGATACATTTCTTCAGAAAGCAAACTTTGCAAAACCCAAGTCTAGCCTGGTTCCTGTCTAAGGTACTGCATCTTACTCCTTCTACACCCTAAAAATATGCCTACACAACATGTCTGAAGGTGCTTCTCTTTCTGATACATATGGTCAGCTGAATATATCAACAAAGACACCGCTTTTCTACTTTAATCCTGTATCCTAGTTCATTCATTCTAAGTTTGAGGAAACAAGACCCACAACAGAGAAGTCTGCCAACAATTACAGAAGGCAGGAACAGACAAGGGTCTGCTTGTTTGAAAGATCTAGTGTTCACAATATTGCTGCCAGCTAGGCTACACGGCTGCTGTTCAACTGAATGCAAAATGCATTATTCCTTTTGTTCCCTGCCAGCTCACTCCTACACACTGAAATTCATATGACCACAAGGTGGCTGGTGTGATAAAATGAAAGGCTGAAGTAGGTGCTTGGGAAAGAGAGGCTGGCAACCCTAAGAAGGGTGAGTTTTGCAAAATGTTTCCTTCTAAATCTCTCTCCTTGGAACATTCAATATTAATGGGAGAGTGTAGGAAGTAAGAATCTGTTGGTATTTTAGTCACTTTTATGTACTTAGTGTATTACATAAAAATAAAATTATTAAATGCCATAATTAAATGATTACTCAGAAGAGGATTATATTAGATTTTATGAATGTTGCTTAAAATGAGTTTAATTTCTTCAAGCTTTTGTTTTTTTTTTTTCTTAAACTTTTGAGTAGTTAACTTTCACACCACACAGTATATCATTTTGCATTGTGAAAAGCAGGCTTTTGGGAAGAGTGCATATGGTTATCCATAGTTTTCTCACCAAAGCTTTCTTTTTCCCTCTTAATATACCTTTTTATTTATTGCTAATGATTTGATTTATTTTTGCATGTATATAATGCATTTTTGATATATCCAATCCGACATCAAATTGACTGATTATGCAGTTGAGTTCTAATAACTAATACCTCTCAATAAAATTTAAGCAGATCAGTGTGGTGTACACCCTTCTAGCACCAGTAGCCACAGGGATATAAAAGTGTACTGGGGGAAGATATATATGATGAAATTTCATGTCAGACAGTGTCATTTCAGGATCTTTTGAGGGTTTAAAGATGATATTAAGGAACAGGTCATAGCTACTTGTTTTTCCAGGGACATTTACCTCTGGAATACTCCTCTACTCTTTTGTCCCTTCACCCCCCTCACACCTACTATTTATGAATTCACTTTACATCCCAATCCCAGCCCCCTCCTTTTCTCCCAGTCCCCTTCCCAAGCCTGTTCCCCAGTCCCTTCTCCTCTGAGAAGAAGGAGCTCCTCACCCCGTGGGATACCAACACAAACAGCCACATTATGTTACTGAAAACTCGACACATCTTCTCCAACTGAGGCCAGACAAGGCAGCACAGTTAGAGGGAACAGGATCCACATGCAGGCAACAGATTTACGGACAGTTCCTGTTCCATATGTTAGAGGACCCATATGAAGAGCAAGCTGCACGTCTATTATTTATGTGTGGGGACCTAGGTCCAGCCCATATATGCTCTTTAGTTGGTGGTTCAGTCTTTGGAAGTCCCCAAAGGTCAAGGTTAGTTGACTCTGTTGGCCTTCTTGTAGAATCCCTATTCCCTCTGGGTCCCTCAACCCTTCCTTCAACTCTTCCATAAGACTCCGTCACCTCCATTTAATATTTGGATGTGTATCTCTGCATCTGTTTCTGTCAGCTTCTGGGTGGAGCCTTTCAGAGGACAGTTATGTTAGGCTCCTGCATAACAGAGTATCATCAATAATGTCAGGGATTAATTGATGCCAATCGTATGAGTCTCAAGTTGGGTCATTGGTTGGTTGACCATTCCCTCAGTCTCTGCTCCGTCTTTGTCTCTGAATATCTTGTAGGCAGGACAAATTTTGGGTCAAAGGTTTTGTGGGTGGGTTGCTGTCCTTATCCCTCCACTGGGAGTCCTGCCTCGCTACAGGAGGTGGCCACTTCAGGATCCAAATCCCCACTTCTACGAGTGTCAACTAGAGTCACCCTCATAGATTCCCAGAGCCTCCCCAATCCCACATCTCTGGCACATTCTAGAGATGTACTCACCCATTCCCCGCCCACCACAAATTTCAGTTCTTTCTCAAGGCCTTCTTTCCCTGGCTCTCCCTACACCTGATCTTCCCCCACTCCAGTTCCTCTCCCCATCCCCTCTCTCATCCAGTTCTCTCCTCCATCTACTTCTGATAACTATTTTATTTCCTCTTCGGAATGAGATTCAAGCATCCTCCCTTGGGCTCTCCTCCTTATTTATCTTCTATGGGTTTGTAGATTGTAGCATGGGTATTCTTACTTTATGGGTAATACCTATTTACAAGTGAGTAAATGCCATACATGTCTTTTTGCCCTTTATCCAGTCCTCTTTTACACTGTATTGGAGTTCATGGTCATCAAATTCTACTCCTTTCTTTGTTTCCTATTCGTTGAATAAATTCTAAGGGAATAGTATTTGTTTGACAGAAGAATTATAAAAACAGTACAGACTTCTCATACATATTTCATTGTTTTTATTTTTGTTAAAACATAGAACAGTGATCCAAACAGG
Organism: Rattus rattus; assembly: GCF_011064425.1. Taxonomy (NCBI): domain Eukaryota; kingdom Metazoa; phylum Chordata; class Mammalia; order Rodentia; family Muridae; genus Rattus; species Rattus rattus. The sequence continues at coordinate 102,903,224 of NC_046160.1, read as the reverse complement.
GAAGCTAACCAACTTATGTACAATAGTGACTAGAATGTGGTCCATGTCACTTGCCATCAAAATAATCCATGTCCTATTCATTCATCACAATACCAAATATTTATTATGTACTTACTGTATGGTATTCATCATTCCAAGCACTTGGAACAAATCAACAAAGAAGTGTCAGTGCTCTCATGAAAGTTACACTCCTGCTGGTAGAAGTCAGCTAAATTTATAAGTAAAGCAACATCACTGTTGTACATTGCTTCCGACCATGTAAAACCAAATCAAAAAAAGGACAGCTTTTGTTGATACCTGGCCTCTGCCCTGGTTAACATTAATAATCTCCAAGATGCTTTTTGTAATTCAGTATGTGTGCATATGTGTTCCTTCAACACTCATGACTCCTCAATGTATCTTAAGTGTAAAATATTTAAGTAAGGGAAATAGCCATTTCTGATTTTATAATTGCTAATTTTGCGTATATCAAATTTGCTATGCTATCTGATTTCCACTGTTCTCTCATATATTGTTTGTCACCGAAAGCTATAAATTACAGAGACCTATCCAGAGTGCTATTTTCAGGCACTGAAAATGAGGGCCAGTGCTTATTTTCAAGGTCAAGTTAGCATTTGCATGATGCATGATACTTTCAACCACAGCTTCTATTCTCTCTAACACCTCCTTATGAGAAACTGAGGATAAATAATTTAATATTCAAAATATTGGGTATATTTGCTAAAAGAGCTGCTTAAAGTAAATATATAACAGAGACAAAAGAAAGGAAACACCTAATCAATGGGCAACAGGATTCTCACATTTGCCAGATCTCATCCTGGAATACAAAGCTGCTAAATTCTCAGAAGTTCAAAACAACTCTGTCTAAATATTTATCTCTTTCCTATATGGGATGAAAAGCAGAATTTTCAAGTATTGTGACCCTGCATTACCAGTTCAATTGTCCCAACTTGCCTTTCTCTGCTGAAGCCTAGTTTTTATCTCTTTCAGGCTTTTGGAGAAAAGAATTCTGAAACTATGACTTGTAGAATCTATATAAAGAAACAAATACACTTTAAAAAGAATAATAGGAGATACCTAATCTCAACCTCTAACCTCCACTTATATGTGGCATACTGTGCACACACACATGAACACGTGCACACAAATCTCTCCACACACATACATGAGAGAGAGAGAGAGACACATCTAGTTCTTCTAAACTTGCTAAATTTGGTTAATCTGTCGGCAAGTTTCCAGTTCACACTTTGTTAGAGTGCAGCATCTAGTTATCATAAATGAGACACCAAAGATGAAAAACAATTTCAGTAAGTTGAATGCCAAGTTATTCCTATATGCACTAGTAACACATTTTATACATTGAAAGATTGTGGCTATTATGGGTCCCTGAAAAGAAATTCTCATGGTGTTCACACTAGGGGGTGCTTATTCTTTAGAAATGATGAGAATAAGGACATTGATCTCAAGAAAGTTCATATTAGTGCCAGGTTTTTATTACCTTCGTGTGACAGTGGCTGGTTGTGATAGTTTGAATGAAAATCTCACTAATAGTGCTCATCATTTTAACATTTGGTTCCAGATGATTATAAGAATTTAGGAAACATAGAAGGTGTACTCTTGTTGGAAGAAGGATGTCATTGGAGCTGGGCTTTGAGACCTTGAAAACTCAAGCCATTTCCAGTTTTCTAACTCTGCTTTGTACTTGTTATTCAAGATGTGAGCCCTAACTCCCAGTAAACCTTTTCTTCTATGTCATAGAAATTCACAACCTTCTAATTCACAGCCTTCCTAACACTGAGACCCTTTAATACAGTCCTCATGTGTGGTGACCCCCAACCATGAAATTATTTTCATTGCTCCTTCATAACTATAATTTTGCTACTGTTATAAATTGTAATGTAAATATCTGTGTTTTCTAACGACACTGAGAACTACAGGTTGAAAACCAGTTACATAAGTTGCCTTAGTTGTGATGTTTTATCACAGTGATATAAATATAATTAATACAGAATAAAGTTAATGAACATGGTAGTGTTCCTAATAATCTTGGGAAGCAGGGTAACATGTTTGATTTTCCCACTTCTCTTTCCTCTCTACTATATTGTAAATGACTTTCTCTTTCTCAAGGTCAAAAGTAGGTTTCTTTTTTCCTTTTAAGTGATTTTGAAGTGTGTGTACATTATTTATTTTATATTAAACTAAAAGCAGATAACTGATTCATTTTATAAAAAAAAGATCCTATTTGGTACTATTCAAAAAATATATTATACTGTGATAGTCAACAATGTTGAAAACGTTAAGATTGCTATTTATTAGTTTGAATTTCGAGATTCAAGTTTCAGATGAGCTTTGGGAATGCTCAGCATCAAAAGAAAAGCTATCCTCTTCAAAGTTCTCAGTCAACTCCTTTGTGTGTATGTTATACATATATATACATATACATATATACATAATACATATATACATATACATGTACATATATATGGAAAATGTATGGTTTTATAACTAGTGCTTTATTATATTTGTTGTGTATCAAAGTCTGAAAATACTAAGGATGTTCCCTATTTTGGGAGGATAGGACAAAACCTGGGAGGTGGGATATATCCTTGGAATTATGAAAACATTTCCTGAGGCTAAGTACATAACAGACTATTTTCATTTTAAGTAAAAGAGAATTGGTCTGTCTGCAACTTGATGTGTATTCCTGTAAAGTACTGTTTTTGAAAAAGGCTTGGGAAAATAATGATTAGGGCTTGGTTTGAAGAAGAATGAGTGAGGTCCTACAGATTAAACTTGAAAATATAGGTTTACCTTCAACTGAAGGGCATCCTAGGGACATTCTATACTCATACACATTAAAACACACACACACACACACACACACACACACACACACACACACACCATTCGGAGCAACACATACTCATTTCCCTCTCATGTCTACAAACTCTACATTCCACATTCAGTTGTGGCCACTTTGGCCACTTTGAAATCTGTGCTTTTGTTTGGGATATTAGAATATGGCATCCATATTTTAACATTTGCTTTGCCAAATTCATTTCAGTCTTGACAAAATAAGATATGTATTTGGCTCCAAGTGAAGCTTAATCTCTTTTAGTTGGATTAGAGAATTCAGTTCAAATAAAACTTATATTTGTTTCTATCCCTACATTCCTCATCTTAGAGAGCACTACCTTTAGCCACCCAACATCAGAGTCAGAAATTAAATTGACATCATCCTAAGTTTTCACATCCCCTTCATTCTCTTCCAGCTTTACATCTACAAGCCAGAAAAGTTTTTTTCTCTGTATACCAGACCATATCCAACATACATACCTGCTTCTACCCACTGCTGTTATCCAGGCTTCCTGCATGATTTCTTCTCTTCCCTTTCCAATGAATCAGTATTCATAAAGGAATATAAAGGAACAAATATTCTCTTTCAAAATATAAATAAGGTGCTAGAAAGAAGGCTCAGTTGCTAAGAGTCCTTATACATAACATGAAAATCCAAATTAAACCTATCATATCCAAAAGCTGGACACAGTCCTTTACGTGGAAGATACAGAGGCTTGCTGGAACTTGCTGGTTAGCTAGTCTTATCAAAAATGGTGGGTTGACACCCTCCTCTGGCTTCTGCAGACAGAAAAGATGTGGATTCACATGTATACCATAGTCACACATATATTCACATGCACAAACACCGATCGCCACACCCATCCCCCACTGCACAGTATGCATCTATATTTATATGTATATATTAATTGGGTTATGCCATTCCTTTAGCTATATCCTATTGCCACTATAATTGCATATTAATTGTTTACTAGAGATATCAACCTTATGGAGTCTGGCTATTTACTTCACCATATCAGTAAATCTTTCCATTGATTTTTCACTCCATTGAAATGAAAAAATATTTTTATTTCCCAAGATAAAGTATCAACACTTCAAAACAAAACAAAACAAAACAAAAAACAAACAAACAAACAAAATCCCAAATTCCTGGTCTTGAGTTATGTTTAAGCTCTATCATCTGTCTTTACATTGTGCCCAAGAATGTTTACAGGTGCCATAGTTTTGGGAGATGATGGATCAAGTTTTCTTGATCTCAGATATACATGTAGAGCTGGAATGCATAACCCTCAGGACATAGGAATGAAAGATACATGGTACCAGACTGAAGCAGGGAGAGGAAGCAAGATAGTCATGATGCCAAGGAGGTATGTCAAAATGCTTAAAATTCCAGTGAGAACTGTCTGACACTAGAGTCCAAAGACTCATGTTCATTATCCATCATGTGGTAATTATAGGTTATGCAGTGTTGATCAGGAAAAAAAATGGACTCTTGTTTTCAGGGAGACTCTTGAAATCTAGGTTAGAGAGTGAAATGTGAAGGATGGAAACTGAGTGGTCCTGGATATCAAGGAAAGAGTAAAGATTGGAGGTACACATTATCAGTAAGAGCAAATGACATTCTAAATCCCTTGCCATTGCCTTCATGGGCCTGTTCCTTGATCTATTCCTCTAGGTGTCTGTTGGGCTGCTCATCTGCCTTGCTGCTGGGGTGCTGGAGCACTGTTGGCAAGCCACTCAGGGGAAGCAGAATACAGTCCATGATTGGGGTCACAGCCTGTGTTTTTCCACATGAGAAACAGTAAGATCTAGGATGGATGCAGTGGTTCTCCATCTACTGTGTATCTCAGACGTGGCTGGGCACCTCAGCGCGTTGAGAATTGAGAATCGACCACAGATCTGGGGACAGGATGGAATCTGGTTTGGTTCTGAGTGAGAGCAAACAGTACCAAGGGGCTGAAAGAGAGAAAGCTTTTCATAAAAAAGATACCCCACCCGCTGCAATCTTTGGTGAGGGAGAAAGTCCTTGCCTGTCTAAACTTGTATTTTATGCTGTATGTGAATGCATATGTTTTACTCAGTGTGAATCAGGAATTAAATACCTTTGAGGAAAGGGATGCCCAGAAGGGAAGCTCATTGGCTAAACACTCAGGGTCTATCTTGATACCTCATTAGCATGGAGAACTCCAAGTTTTTATGCTATGTGACTAGTTGTCATGGTTTTCTCAGTGGGGTGTCATGGCTACCTGTTCCAGGGCAGGTAGAGCTTGGCTGGTTGCATGCCGCCTTGTTCACAATTCTGAGATTCCTGGGGGGTTGAACCTGCTTCAACCTTACCAGTTCTGTCTGCTGGCATGATTCACTTGTCCCACTGGCGTCTTCTTTGATGCCATTTATAAAAGGGGTTTACACTTACACTGTTTTTCTCTGGTGTCTTTTCCTGTTCATTCCCTCATTAACTTAGCTCCTGAGCCATCTTATCTTTCTTTCAGTGCTTAAGACTTCCTTGCTCAGCTCTGTCTGAGAAGGCCATAAATTAAAAACAAACAAACAAACAAACAAACAAACAAACAAAAAACCACAGAAGGAAGTGGAGAAATACTTGGATGAATACATTGAAATGGATGTTTGGATGTAAACGACTTCATTGATTATGCAAAACGTAGAGGGAACAAAAAAAGTGAAATGATCACCAAAATTTCAATAAGAAAATTATATTAATATGCTTAGGAATGTAGTTTATTTAATGTACTTCCTTTAGCACAGATATAATAAATAAGATTTAAATGAAGGAAAATATACAAATGGTTATTTGAAATGCCATGCTCCCTTGTTGAGAAAGTTTTTGCTGCATTTTTTTTTTTTTTTGTATTTTAAGTCACCCAACTTACAGGAAACCTTAAAAGTTATTTCATTGGTTGAAGCTGTTAGACATAGTAAGTCTTGGCTGTAAGCTGTTAAAATGGTATGTGTTTGTAAATGAGAGTGGTACTGCAAATTTGCTTGTGGGTCATTATTTTTCCAGTGTTTGCATATAAGTGAAACCATCAAATTATGTGTTTCACACCATTCCTTTATAATTAAGACACACACCTTAGAATTGTCTGCCTGGGATTAAATCAAAGATGCCTGCAATCATAATTACAGGGGAAATCACATCACTTAATAATAAATAAATCATTTTTTTCACTCTCCATCTATTAAGATCAAATGAACAACTAGGCTCAGACCTGAAATACCATGAAAACCATTTAAATCTTCCATGCAATGAGTGAGTGCTGGCAAAATAAAATCTTGATGAATGGCTCCTTCAGTTCACTAAAAATAAAGCTTTTAAAATGCTGGATGGAGCAATGGCTAAAGGCTGGCCCAAGGGAAAAAAAATAAAATGCTAGCAAGCATAAGATTAAAATTTCTGTGAAAAACAGACAAATTACAATGTGATAACCGGAAGGTGAATTTCCTTTAAGAAATTACTAGAAAAAGCCACGATGAACAGAATAGTCTGAATTCTATGCCAGCAGGTAAAAGAGAGAAGTTACAACCCAATGAAAGGTGTTAATGAGAAGTCAATTATCCCAACACTAGCATCGACTAATGAGATATTTCACAGAATAATGGAAAGAACTACAGACTTTTTCTTTTGCATTTTCCTTAGAGCCTGACTTTGGCACACATGGAAAATTCTACTTTCATCTTAGAATTCAAGAAGTTTGAAAAAGTCTTCAAAGTTATCCATTCTTTCTTTCATTGCCTTATCTTTCCTTTCATTCGTCTCCTACTCCTTCATGCATTCTGTTGTCTACATGCTGTTTTTACCTGTCGAAACAGGTGTTGTACTGGATGAAAGAGAAAAATAGCTTCTGTTGTTGTATTGGTTATGTTTCCTGCTGTTATGGCAATATTTTATGACAACAGCAACATAAAACAGAAGGGGATCATCTGGGCTCATAGTTTGATGACAGAGGCTCTCGAGGAGAGGAAGGTCAGGTGGTAGGACTTTAGGAAGCTTGGTATATTGCATCTACAGTCATAAAGGAGAGAACTGGGAAGGCCCATGCTCAGATAATTTGCTCAGAAACGGAGGTCAGGGACTGTCCTACACACTTTTGCAATGAATCTTTCCATATTCATTTCAAATCAAGGTTGTATTTTCCAAGAATTGTTTGTTTGATCCTACCAAGCTTATTACGTTAACCATAACAACTAATGTGCAACTTATAACAGAGGAAAATAAATCATAGATCCTTCAAGACAACTCAATATGTGCTGTGAGAAGGAAGGTTCAGGGCAAGTTTACTATAAGGCCATAGAAGATTTATCTAAGTAAAAAAAAATTATACTATGTTGGCTATCTATGCACCAACTAATTAAAAGTTAAGCATGTGCATGTGCATGTATGTGCACGTATTTGTATCCAAACACTGGCATCAACTAATGAGATAGTTCACACAACAATGGATAGAATTGCATGTATATGCATATATGTAGATATATTCAGATATACATAACCTGTGTGTGCATGTGTTTGTCTATAGATCTGTATGCTTATTTACAGGAGTGATCTTAGCTGCGGTAAGTGACTCACAGAGAAGTCTTATATATATGTCTGAGAACTGAAAAACAGATCCTGTGCATATGAAAAAAAGAAAACAAAACCATGAGGATGAGGTTGAACATTCAGCAGAACTAGACAAAATGGTATCTTGAAGGCTGTGTCAACAATAAAAGTCCATTTTATTTTTTCCTCCAAAGGGTTTCATGTAATTGTTACAGGGACTTAGTGAGAACACAAGAATGAGACTTGTGTCTCATAAAATGTCACTCTGGCTGCATCACTCTATGATGAATCACAAATGGATCTCTGGCTCTGACTTCGCTGCAGACCAGCATTTGCAATTGCTCGCTGGACATCTTCCACCACGCACTTAAAACTCAAAGCAGCTATAAACAAACTCATTATCTTTCTCTCCAGAATGTGTCCTTCTATCTCTCTTCCACCTTGGGGAGTCGCAGCATTCTCAAACCATTACTCAAGTCAGCTATCTTGCAGTCACTACTCTTCTTTCTCATTCTTTTCACTCATCAATTCACAAACCGATTGCCAGCTTGCAAAATGGTGTCTCGCCTTTCCTATAGGATTCCTCCTTCTATTCCCAGAGCAGATCCTTATTGTGCCCAGTCATTCTGTATCCAATCTCTAAAACACAATGAGGCCTCAATCTAGCCATTGTCAGTCATTTGCAAGATTTCCCAATGGCCCCCTCCTCACTTTATTCCTAATTAGCACACTATAGTGGAAAGAACAAGTGTTGCATGTCTTGAACTAATACCTCAAACCTTCCATCTGAATTTCTTGAACTAAATCTCTATCCTTTCTCTTCAGGTCCATCAGCTATGCTATACAAGTGGTTAGATCCTGGATTTGATGTAAGGATACAGAAAAACATGCAGTATAATACCTAGCCCATACATTCACTAGGACTTTTACAATCTATCAGTAAATTACTATTTTTTTACTATTCACTCTTAGCAATAAAGTTCAAAATATCTTGTAAATGGAGACTTTCCTGACTGGGATCCATTCCATTACTAAGTATACCTTTAGTGTGATACTGCAGTACTTCATAAACATGTCTATGTAAGTCTGTATATCTCTGTCCACTCGTTACCCATTGAAGGCTATATTACTCTTTGGGTTCTCTCATGGTAGGTAATTCAGTTACATTTGCTATAGACAACTGAATAGCCTGAGTTCCAAGAAACACTCATTGATGAACATCCTGATATAAACAAGAAAGACTGGAAGTTTGAAGCTGGAAATTATTAACATGTTCTTGACTCCTGAAAAGAGAAGGCGACATGAAAGAGACATAATTTAAAGAACAAAACAATAATTGCAGCTTTCTTATCTTCTCCAATGTGAGGAAGGTGGTTAGCCTTCTATTTCCAAGTATTCAATGACAAGGGTTGTGTTAAATGACCACACTCAAGGGGAATTAGAAGAAGAGGGTTATCTTAGTTTCATTCTGTAGCTATGACAACAAGCAACTGAGTGGAAAAGGGTTTGCTTGGCATACAGGTCCACCACTGCGGAAATGTAAAGCAAGAACTTAAACGAGCTAGTAGTACCCATAGTTAGGAGCAGAGAGAAGTGACTGCATGCATGCCAATCAGTATTCAGCTTGCTTTCTATACTCACACAGTCCAGGATCCCTTGTCTAGGGAATTGGTGCTACCTACAATGACTTGGGTATTAATTAGCATAATCATCACACACACACACACACACACACACACACACACACACACACACACACACACACACCACTACCACTACCACCACCACCACCACTACTTCCACAGAGAAGTCCACAAGCCAAACTTATCTAGAAAGCCCCTTACACAGACATTACTCACAAGGTACTCATGACTGTGTGGGTTGCCAAAAAATCTAACTAAGTAAAAACCCCTAACAATAGTGGGGAGCAGGGGACTGGGTTATTTTACTAGAGTTTGTATCACATATTTTTCTAGTGATGATTTAACAAACTGGGTGGTTTCAAATAACAGAAGTTTATTTTTATGAGCACTGGAGATGAGCCTGGAATTAAAATATCATCAGAGCCATAGGCATCTGAAAGCTACAGGGAAGAATCTATCCCCATGCCTTGCTATTAGAGTCCTGTACTGCTGGCAATTCTTGGCATGTTTTGGTACACAGAGGCATGACTCTAATCTCTGACCTGTTTTAATGTCACACTGACCTATGTGTTTTGGTCACATCTTCTCACATTCTCTCAGGGAATTGGCTTTCTGTGCTTCTTAATGATCCTTGTCTGCTTATGAAGTTGCTATTGAGGTTAGAACCTCAAGGAACATCCCATTCTATTCATAACTATCTCTAAACTTATAACTTAAGCACATCAACTTATATGAAAAAATCACATTTCCAAATAGGGTCCCACTCACAGGTATTGCAAATTAGGATTTCAAAGTATCTTTGAAGAATTCAATGTAAGCTCTACTGAAAATCATGGTAAAGAGATCAGAGGTCTGCTTCCCATGCAACAGTCAGATTGCAAGGAAGGTATGTGGGATCTGGTGGGTTTTACTGCAAACATTAGTGTCCGTATGCCACTGTCTACACTTAGAGTGGTAGTGTTTGAGACAGAGCACAGATAAGAACATCTAGAACCCAGGGAAGGACGGTGACGTTTACTTCATCATGAATAAATGACTATACTCTTCACCAAGGTTCACTGTTACCTTGAGGTAGAACTAATGCATGATTTTCATGAGAAAGGAAAATTCTTTAATTTATTGGTGGTAAAGAAAATGAGGGAATCTGAGAGTATTCAAAAGAAAAATAGGAAGTAGCAATTCTTGCACAAAAGTAGGTTGAGCACTTCAGACTCATTTAATAAATATGAACATGGAGACATCACTATCAGGAATGGAGCCAATAACAAACAGCAAACAAACAAACTTCCATTTTTGAAAGCCTCCCTTTTCTTTTGCTTGGCTGGGCTGTTGGAAGTCTATCAACAGTAAGATGTGGGAAATAGCCAATTTGTCTAGCTCAAGGAGTTTACAGAGTTAGATCTATTACTCTCCTTGAATATTGAGTATACACATATTCTTCTCTAACCCTTAGGAATTTAATGTGAAGATCTGGGAATGATACTTCACGTAACACTAGAGATGTAAATAATTCTGCAGCTTTTCTTTCAACATTAATATGCATTCATCTATTCTCTGCAGTTTTTTATTAGATACATTCTCTGAGAGCCACAAAACAAACTAAACAACAAAAACAAAAACCAACAATAACAACAACAACAAAAAATCCCACAGTTATCAGACAGGGAAAGCTAAATACATGACACAAGTTAACACTGTAATCTCATACTCTGCCCAAAGGTAAAGGGTTTCATAGCCCCATTTAGTGGGTGTTGAACTCTGTGATGGGGATATTTCATGCCTTGTTTGTCATCTAAATGACAACAGTGTCATCAAGTTCCAAGGAGTGACCCGTTCTTTCTGTTTGCCTACCTGGAACGTAACCCACAGACCAACTGCTCTGAAGACCAAATATACCCTTCAGAAGGCAATAAAATCCTATTAAGACATTTGAGGTTTCTCTTAAACTCTTCTAGAAGGTTAATATCTATGAACATTTGAATATTTTGTTAAGAAAAATGAACCAGACACACAAAACAATGCTCATTTCAAAGAAGGTCATTTCAAAGAAGAGGGTAGAATCTTTTCTCACTTTCTAGAAGAGGGTAAAGAGGAAAGGGGATAGAAGGAATGTAGATAATTAGGACCAAATTACGATTAGATCAAAGGAATGAATATTGGTTTTCTAAAACGAAATAGGTTGACTCCCATTTACCCATTATGTTGTGTATGAAGAACTGAAGACAAGAACTTGAAGGCTATAAGCACTCAAAACTGCTTAGTATATAATGCAAATACTAAATGCCATTATTTGATCTTTATGTTTTATTCATGTGCTAAATTATTACAAGTTCTACAAATACATCCAATTATCATATATCAAAAAATTAGAAAGGAAAACTCTTCTCAGCATCAAAATCTGAACACCTAAACTGGAAATCCTAGTGTCAATTAGGATTTTTTAGACTGTTCTATGAAGGATACTGCACTTAAAAGACAAAAGGAAGACATAAGACCATGTTTTCAAGTAATGTTAAAGAGATGTTAAGATTACATCACTGAGGGAGGGTAACTCATGTTGTTATTATTAATAGAGCTCAGTATTAGTGTTTACTTGAAATTGAGTGAGAAAATAAAAGGTGGTTTGGCTCTATGAAAGTAACTCCTCTTAGTATCTCAATACCAACTGAAATTCGATTTGAAAAAACTTCATCTTAGATATTAATGTGCTTGCAATTTTATTATGCCTTCCATATTTCAGACACCTGTGGACACAGATCATCCACTGCAAACATAAACCAGTGAAGCTTCTCTTTAATGTGATTAACAAAGAATGCTGTGTGAGCATAGTAGTAAAATACATGTTTAAGGCACACCTAGGAACACTTTGTGTGTTCTTGCTAAGTGAAACCCCATGGTTTTTCTCTTTCCCAAGCATGTTAATCAATCACATGCTGTGTTCATGAACTTCAACACACCCTTGTCCATTAAAGATTAAACTTATTTCAAGAAAGAGTTTTACCCTTTTCAAAAGACAGTTTTTTTTTTCCTTCTTCCGAGTTTCACCCTAACCCAAGACCAAGAAGATCCTTTCTTTACAAAATTATCCCCAACTGCAAAACCTTTGAAGAGACAAGGGGAAGCCTTAGAAAAAGAATTGGTAAAAATAAAAGATAATTATGTATACTTTTTCCAGAGAACACAAAACACTACGTAAAACATTATTTTTCAAAATTTAGTCTAGAAAATCCAGAGAGTTTCAGGTGTTTAAACAGGGACTATTCTTTTTGTATCTCACTTCCTCTTGTTTCGGAAGACTTGGGATTTAAACAAAAGCAGTCTTTAAAATATTTTCATTGTAATTTGAATTTTTGTGTCAGCTTCAAAGAGATGGTATATTGCTATATTAATTAAATGAGGTCACTCAGTCTCAGGAAGAAAAAAATATACTTTCTACCTCATATTCACTTCTTAGTCTGTGACATATTATGTACCAAATGTGCACATGGGTATAGTATATCATTTTGAAAAAAGAAGAAAGGGTAATATTAGGGGTGAGGAAGGAGAGAATGTAGGCAGAGAGCACCTCAGTCATTATAAAGCTGTTTTTCAGTTTTAAACCTATCCTGAATTTTTGTTTCTTCCTTTTTTTCTCTCCCTCTCCCCATGCCCCAACCCCCACTCTCCACCACTTTGGTGGAAAGTTTCCTAAAAATGTAATTGATGTACTGGCTGTTCTAACAGTGTAAAAATTCAATGAGTTCCGGGCAGGAGCTTTTTGTCAGGTAATATTAGTTTAGCCATTTGATTTGTTTTTATTTGCAAGTTCTTTATAATAAGAATATATTACTAAAATAATTAAGTATTCCAACATCTCTACCTAAGATAGTTTAAGAGAAAAATGTTTAAAATCACATTATAAAAGTCCATCCCTTTATATAACTTAGTAGCACATACTTTAGTTTACCTAGAATAATTTATCACTAGTGGCATAGCCATTTATTTATTCTCAGAAGTATCTTGACTTATTAATTATATGATCACTCTGCTCATCCTGGCTACTCCTCTGTCTACGGCATGCACATACTGCAGTGCTCCTGTATTTCCTGAAGCCTCCTGTCCTTGTACAGTGAGGGAATCTGGGTCTCAGATGAATGTCAAAAAAAAAAAACACATAAAAATTTATAGAAAAATGACCCAGACAAATCAGTAAAATCTCCTTAGACACTCACAAATGATACACGAAGTAACAGAAACTTTCAGGTGATTCTTCCCATGCCAACCATTATATATTATATGATAGCCTATCCCACAGCAATTTAGTAGTAGTTACTTGTACCTGCTAACTAATAGTATTTTTATATTTCTCTAGCACTGTGGACTGTACTCATGAAGACGAGTTCATGCATCATGATGGCCTATGCAAATTATTATGGAAACCTCCCTTCTGTAACTGCTGACCACCATTTTAATCTTGGCAATGAGCTATAAAGGTCACCCTGTTGGGGTTTAGGCCAGCGTTGTCATGAGATTTCCTAAAATTGTTTTCCTCCATAAAACAGCCAGATACATACAAGGAAACCCTGCCTCCTTTTACTCTTTGAACATCAACTTGTGAAGGCATCTGAAGAGCAGGAGGAGTGTGGTCTTCTAAGCGCCAGGAATCCCAGCTACTCACTATACATGGCAATCTAGGCACCACCTCGTATCCAGAAATATCAATGGAGAGCACTCTTCTGAGCGCCAAAGCCTCACCAGCTCTGAGCTTATCATACATTTTCAACCCGACTTAAATAAAAGCAACTTCAATTAGAGAAACGATCTAAATAGGCCAGAATCAACAAAGTTACAAGAAAACTGGGGTAGGGTGAGAATGTGTGGGAAGATACGTAGCATGCCCAGAGCCAGAGTGAGGCTATGAGCTCCTTTCCTAGGAAACCACCCAATAGGGAAGAAAATAAAACCCTCCCCTTATCGCCAAGAGATGATGCACATGGCTGCTAATTAGGGAAGAAAGTGCAGCCAGGCTGCAAACAAAACAGAACTGCTAAGTAAACACTTTTCAGAAGCATATGCAATAAACTATGGATTTTTGGAAGGGGCCATGGGTGTAAATTTAAAACAGGGAGATAGAAATGCATTTTCATTTTAAAAATCAAGTTGAGCTATTCCTCACCCCGTACACCTGAGACCTTCTTAGGACACATACAGAACAGAATGTCTGGGTGATTTAATTAAGTTGTAGTAAAATTATTTTTATACCAGTTGAAGTAAGTCTTATAGGGCGTAGCCATTTATTTACTCTCAGAAGTATCTTGACTTATTAATTATATGATCACTCTGCTCATCTTGGCTACTCCTCTTTCTACGGCATGCACATACTGCAGTGCTCCTGTATTTCCTGAAGCCTCCTGTCCTTGTACAGTGAGGGAATCTGGGTCTCACATGATTTTGCTTAGGATTCCTTTTTCTACTTTGTTTGCCAATGTGGGCTCCCATGCTAGCCCAGGCAAGCTCTCCAAAGCTGGGATGGGAGGTAGTGACAGACAACTTGGAGGGGTATCCATTTTTGAGAGGCAGCTGAGGAGCATAACACAAATCCAAACAATTTGCTGAGCAGTTGTAATGAATCTGCAAGCATACTATTTATTTACTCCCCATGGCATTTTTATATAGAGTTTCTAACATGAAATACAACTAAAAAATTATAAATGTTAGCACAGGGATACGTATTACTGATTAGCAGGGGATTTCACAAAAATAATGTGAACAAGTTTTACTTTTAAAGGGAAAAATGACACCCTGAAATAACTTAGCTTATTATTTGAATATTAAACAGACCCCAGAGGCTCATAGGCTGAATTCTTAGTTGTCAGTCTGTTGGTGTTAAGAGGCAGTAGACGATTTGAGAGGTACAACCAAAACGAAGTTAGATCATTTTTCCTCCCTATAACTTGATTATCTCAGGCATTTTGTTCCAGTGTTGGAAAATTGACCATCACAACCAGTGTAAAAAAATCATTCATTTCTGGTACTTTCGTCAATGTGCAGATTTGGAAATAAGAGGAGAAAAATACCAGAGTCACAAGTCCAGAAAGGGAGTGCTATTAGTTCACACAGTTCAGCCACAAATTACTCATTCAGCAAACCTGGCCTTTTTCTTTGGGATTTCATACTCATCAACAGAGTTTGCATAATCAGTAATCCTTTCCTGGAGCCCAGTGCAAAGTCATTCCTTCATCTCACGAGGAAGCTTCCTCTAGGTTGGCTGTGCCGATGAGGAAGCAGGCAGCAAGTAAACATCCCTCTCATCCTCTTGCCACGCTACACAGTCAGAGGTTTTCTAGATGACA